>NC_135497.1:463955949-464010949 GCF_052857255.1 Amblyomma americanum
CTTTTGAAAGATGATTGTGTGAGTACCCCCTCTGTATCATTGATGGCGAAAGAGCTCGCATATCTGGCTGATACGCGTTGCTAGCACATGGTTTGTCAGCGTGTTGGTCGTGACTTCGTTATAAAACCACTTTTTCTTTTCCGAAATAAACCATTGTTGGAAGTAAGCGCCGTGTGTTGTCCGTCTTTCTGTGTCCTCGTTTCTTTGCGCTACGTTTTTCACCTTGAAGTTATGAACCAACAAGCCAAGCATATACCCTTCTGCTCTAGTAAACCTGCCATCGTCTGTATTTTGACTTCGGCCACCTGAGAGTGAAATAAGAAAAGTTTTTACTTATGTTCCGAAACACTTTTCTGCAACTTCAGTATTTTAATTCACTTCTACGCATTCAGTTTCATCAGCTGTAACATTTTTTTATTGTAATAAAAAAATCTATGTAGGCAAGCACTCCATTCTGAGAGGAAGTTGATATTTTTTTTAAATGTCGAAATAGTAAAATTTTTCATTTTATTTAAACTTAAAACTACTTATACCATCCAAAAATACACGATCTGAATCATCAAAGACCAGAATATGTGCAAATGTCATTAATACATTTGTGCAGTGTTTTCTAAGAATTTAGATTTTTGATCATTATTGAGGAGTGGCTGGTTTCACACCTTTCAGAAATGTTAAAAATGACATCACCTCACAAATTTTTGGGGGCAAAATTATTTAGCTTAGATAAAGCACGCTGGGACCAGCTTGAGTGAATTTTCATCAACAAACTGGAGATGGTCGAGCGCAATATGTGGGGCATTTGGAGTGGGAGTGACGAATTCATAAATCTCACTTCTACCCAGTCATGCCTAATTATCTAATTAGTGTTCTTGTGTACACTCTCTGGCTCTTTCTTGGCACATTATTGTTTGTATGCCAGCCAGAACAATTTAGGACTGAGGTAATTGAATTTTAATATTTCCCTAATGCTTGATTCAAACTCGTGATCCAAATACTCGATTCAAACTCCCTGACATAGACACCCAAAGACTGGATGCCACCATTCTCAAGTGAATAACAGTGTAGCAAAGCCTCTGCTATCCCTGCCAAAAAATTAACTGTAGACACGCGCAGTTGCTAACCCGGCTGGCCATGGTAACAGTTGTATTTTGTTGTTTGGTCATCGCTAGTTTACAAAAGCTTCACTTTCGGTGAGAGTGGTCTCATTGTGTTTAGAATTACATAGACTTGATACACGTAAACTTCAATCCATTGTAAGTGTCCCTATAATGCTTAAGTGAACATTTTCACAATCACAAAGGCATAAAAAGCTGCAGAATCCAATATTCATAAACCGTGAATGACAGAACACAAACAGTTTTCAGTCTCTATGTGCAGAATATTAGTTCACACTGCTATGAGTTCATATCTTCCATCAGACCACGGTATTATGGGAGTACACTACAGGACCGAAAAAAATTACAGGGAATAAGTAACTGGTACTGCTACTGCAAACTTTCGATTAGCTGTTTCAAGCTGGCAATGCAAGCCTGTGCTCTAATCCATATTCTGCTGACATAGCAACAACAGTAACAATAGTTTTTCAGTCACTCTGACCAAAGGGAAGGACTGCTGGGCTGTGTAGTCCAATGAGCATTTCACAAAGGCAACTTCTACAATAAATCGGCAAGCAGAAGTCTTCACATGCAAACATCCAAACATTGCTCATTTCAAGAGCAAAGTGTTGAATGTGTTAATGACATCTAATAAGTTTCAGAAATCTGTAAGAAAGTTCCAAATGATGCACTCACTGAAGAAATCCTAGCTTTCCCAGCTTTTCAAAGCACGAAAAAGGGCAGGGCTGGACCAGTGGTGGCAGTGGCACTGCTTGTAGGGCAAGCAGCAAAACCAGCAGCTGGCGACCTGCATTAAATATGAACACGATGATGTATGTAATGCTCTGAAAAATGCATACCATCTTTTTATCACCATAAATAGTGTAACAATTCAATGCAAACAGGCCTGCTCATATAAATTTACTGCACAGAAGTACTGTCTAGGAAGCCACAACATTTTATTTCACAGGCAGCATTGTAACAGTTAGAATGATATCATTATAGTGAACTAGAATATATTACAGTGGCTCGACCGGAGGGGCGCATCTACCTTTCCGGCAGCCCGTTACGCTCTGGAAAGCCACCAGAAGCACTGCTGTTCTCTTTCATACTACAGCGTGGAAGCTGAGCCCACTAGGCATCACAGAGCACAGATAGGCAATAGTCTTTAATGAATGCTTTCGCCTGTTGGAAATGCGTTCTAACAGTGTACTTCATATCCTGGGCCACATTAAAAAAGAGTAGAAGATAGAGCATGAATGCCAAGAACACTGCGAGCAAGTTGCAGCATATAATGTCACAGCACGCTTGTATTTTTTTACGAAAAGCATAAGCCACGCTAGCACCCAAAGTCGTGAAGACGCATAGCTTAAATTTTGCCAGTGTTAAACACAGCTTAGTGCATTTATAATAAACCAGAATTCAGGCCCTTTCTTATTTCCCTGATTTCTTGGACGTACGACGTGTAGAGCACTGCATTTAAATTGAACTGCATTTGAAAAATTATGGTACAATCAGACTCTGAATCTACAATTAAGCGAAAGCAGTTGGATTTACCCTCGATGATTACTTAGAAGCTCTTACTCTAATGAATGTTTTTACTACATGCTGAGGCATCACACACAACAAATAATTGCCGCGGGGGGAGAGTGATGCTAGCACTGCTTTAGCAGCAAAAGGTGCTAAATTTACCTAATGCCCCACATCTGGAAAGACAGAGTGTGCATCATCAGGCATAAATTTTAATATGCAGAGTGTTCAGAATTTAGTTTTACAGAGTTCTAAAAATGTATATGCACTCAGTGCTGAGTGGTGTGTGTGTGTACTGTGTGATGTCCGTGCACGTTAAATAACCCGAGGTGGTAGAAATTTCCAGAGCCTTCCACTATGGCCAAGTCGCTTTGGAACGTCAAGCCCCATGAAGCATAAACCATAAGGTTCAAATAAAAGAAAAATGTTTCCGCTAGTAAAACTAACTGTTACAAAACAAAGAAAAAACTTTTAACTCCACAAAAAAACATGGCTGATTGCAAGTGTACATGATGCCAAATAAACATGAGAGGCAGTACTCACGCTTTCTCAGTTCCAGGTTATGGCAACGAGTACGGTCGATGCTTAATCACTGCACTGTAAGGGTCATATATTTATAACTTTAGATGCACATCTTATCGCTTCTGACAGCTGGGGTGATTCCATGAGATCAAACTGCCTAAATATTTCGTTTTTAATTTTCTCAATTATTTTACTTATTATGCGCACATTATTCAGTAGGCCAACTGTGAATTTTTCATTGTGAAAATGCTAATATTTGAGAGAAAAAAGTTATAAACGATATCAAGGCAGAGGCAGCATTTTAACGCAGAGCTCAATTTCGCTAATTTGCCATGACATAATTATCTAGATATGAAAGGATGATATGTAAAATTTTTGTGCTAAATGTGCAGGTGAGAAGGAATATGTGGGCTTATTTCCGCTATTTTGAGGAAGTTGTCGCTTGCTGGAAAAAATTTCGAAACGACACAAGTCTGAAACGACGTTATTTTCATTTTTTTCTCCACAAATATATAACACGTATATTTCAAATTTGCACAGTAATAACCAATGAGGTGCTAAAAAGGTACACCAGCTTTCATTGTTACATAAAATTGGGAAGTGCAAGAAGTATTGCTGTAAATCCTGGCATTTTTGAATACAGTAGTGTTTTCAAAAATCAAAGGAAAAACACCCCATCTCTAATTTTTCTTAAAACTCATGAAACAAGCCTCTAGAAGGAAAAGAGTGTATGAAAGAACGTGTTGCATTATTTTGTTTCCAACAATGTTATCCAAGCTCAAAATTGTAGTTTTTTGAGCATCACCCAGAGCGCCTAAATGAGGGGGACGGAAGCAGCAAACGCTCTTCGCTGCTCTAAATTTTCCCCATATCCCAAGACATACCTTTTTCATCAAGAGAGAGTGTACCTAATACTTTTTGTGGATTGACACCGATCTGTAACATAAACAGATTTCAGTAGCACTGCTATCGCTGAGTGCAGGTAAACAAAAGTTCTAAATGTAATTTTCTGACTGCACAGTGCCCCTATAAGGTTGTCTTTCATTAAAAAAAAAGCCAACTAAACAGTATAAATGAACGCGGAAGTAAACAGAATCATTTAAAAGTCAATGTTTTTTTAAAAAAACATCCCAATATGTGCTTGCCAGAGGTGCTTTACAAATCCACATTCTGTACCATAGCTTTTACCATAGGCATTTTGGAGGCTCTCTGATCAGCAAAAGCTTAAAGAAAATTGTACATAAGTTGAACGAATGCCTACTGCAGCATAGCTATCACCAATCTAGGATATACCAGCATAGCCAATCCAAATAAATTAACAGCGGCTAAAAAAGAAACCAAAATCTATTTTTAAATCACACTCGAATTAGAAAAGAAAATTAGCCACAGTATGCCTGCAGTCAAACGACAAAGCGAGGGCCTGGGAACACACACAGCTTCATAGGTGCACTGTGCAGCAATACAATTACATACAAAACTTTTCTTTAGATGCATTCCTATGGGCTGCACTCCAAGTTGTTAGCTGCACCCGGCCATAACGGCACTACCGAATCCTTCTTACATCACAGATCAGTGTCTGTCCTCAAAAAGTATTAGGTATGCTCTCTCTTAATGAAAAAGGTCTCAGTGTTGGGATCTGGAGAAAATTTAGAGCAGCGGAGGGCGTGTTTGCAGCTTCCGTCCCCTTATTTGGGCACTCCTGCTGACGCTAAAAAAATTACAAGTTTGAGCTAGGATAACATTGTTGGAAACAAAAAAATGCAACATGTTCTTTCATACATTTTTTTTTCATCTCCTTCTCCAGACTTGTTTCCAGAGTTTTAAGAAAAATTGGGGATGCAGTTTTTTGTTGAAAACATTTTTGGAAAACTCTACTATGTTCAGAAATGCCAAATTAAGGGCAATATTTCTTGCACTTCCCTATATTATATAACAATGAAAGCCAGTACACCGTTTTAGCACCTCAATGTTAATCTATTGTACAAATTTGAAGGAAACGTGCTTAATATTTGTGCCGAAAAAAATTCCTGAAAATAGTCTCGTTTTGAGACGTCTCGTTTTCGAAATAATTTCCAGCAAACAACTTCCTCAAAAATGCGGAAATAAGCCTGAGATATTACTTCTCACCTGTAAATTTAGCACGAGAAATATACCCACCATAGCTTTCACATCGAGATTCTTACGTCATAACAATATTGCGAAAATGAGCTGTGCTTGAAAACGCTGCCTCTGCCACAGCGTCGTTTATAATTTTTTCTTCTGAAATATTAGCACTTTCACAAAACGAAATTCACTGTTGGCCTACTGAATCAAGAAAACTTAAAATATGAAATATTTAGGCAGATTGATCTTGCGTGGAATCACCCAGCTTCGTCTTGATAACTGCTGGTAAGACGGGATAAGAAATATTCATCATTTTTGCTCGCGACACAACAAGAACGGGGCACGAGACGAAAGACAAACACAAACAAGCGCTGACTATTCACTGGTTTTTTATTGAAGAACAAAAGGCGTACATACATACATTATCCGAGAGGGAATTGAGTTATCTGACCTCCCACGTGCCTTCCAGATGACTTTTGTTGTCTTGATAAGTCTTTCATTGTCTGTATATAAACGCATTTCATGGTTTGGTTTACGGGGGTTTAGCGTCCCAAAGCGACTCAAGCTATGAGAGACGCCGTAGTGAAGGCCTCCGGGAATTTCGACCACCTGGGGTCCTTTAACGTGCACTCACATCGCACAGTACACGGGCCTCTAGAATTTCGCCTCCACCGAAATTCGACCGCCGCGGCCGGGATCGAACCCGCGTCTTTCGGGCCAGCGGCCGAGCGCCATAACCACTCAGCCACCGCGGCGGCTTTATACGCATTTCGTTCAATAAAAAAAAACTGTTGATAGTCAGCGCTTGTTTGTGTTTGTCTTTAGTCCCGTGTCCCGTTCTTGTTGCGCTGAGCTAAAATGATGAATACTTACCAACTCGCCCAAATTTCCGCCTTGCTGAAAGGGACGAGAAAGACGGAGGCGCTCGTGTTGTCCATCTTAAGCGCTGTTTTCAAGACGAACTCACGTCAACAAGCCCAACTTCCTACGCTTGTGCATGCACTGCTTGATGACTTACATGTATCGACGCAGTCAAGATGGAAGCAATTCTCCACTCTTCGCGCGTGCTCGATCCGCCCTCGCTGGTGGCCTCACGAAGTCGCACACGCCAAGTCGTTGCAACCCAAATCCGTCTTCGTAGCAAGCATCCTGAACTGGACACGTTCGCCACAGAGGGAACAGTGGAAAAAGACACGATAGGACTCGAAGCAGCTACAGGCAGCAGACAAACGTCAGTGCAAACGCCGAATTGTGCCCAACATCCTAACGTACCGCGGCTACCGCAGCCATGCAGGCCATGCCGCCGGCAAAGATTGCCTTCGGCTTCGGCTTCGGCTTCCAATGCCGCCAAAATCCAGTTTCTTCGGTCACGTGAGGAGAAATTTTTTTTTCCTTCCTTTTTTTTTCTAGCAGTGCCCGCAGCTGTCCGCGCGCACGTGGCGAAAGAAAAAAAGAGGAGAAGGAAACGCGGTTCGGGCCGGCATGCCGGGTTGTTTTCAAGGCCATGTCGGCACGTCGGTGCTCCCTCCCTGCAGTCTTTGCACAGGGCTAGAAAGGAACGGCGCCAAATATGACTGCTTATTTTGTGTGTGTGATTTAGTAAATTCCGCCAGCAACTGAGCACAGGCCGTTGGCTGCCTTCGCGTCAGATGTCGACATTTTTTCGCCACGACGGCTAGCTTTTTTAAATTGTCCCTAATTCGAGTCGTCCATATCAACGGGGGTCGTATAAACCAATCACAACTTGTTTTCTTCACATGTTTGGGCTGAATTGTATTTTTCAGGTAAACGCAGCTTTACTCAAACCACGTGGCTGACTTAACCATGCTTACGTGTTTCGAAGAGACTCAAGCAGCTCCGGTCTTGGTTTTTTTTTTTTGGGGGGGGGGGGGGGTTGGGGTGTTAAGGGTCAGTGTGCGTGTGCTGTGTGTGTGCCTGAAAAAGAAAAAAAAAACACTTGCTTGCAAGCCCCCTTCAAACCGAAATTCTGGCACCGAGGTTGCTCCGAAAGAAAAGGTTGCACTTCCGTTGCGCAACACCCACAGGGCAAGAATAGGAAGTCCGCGTTTGTTTTGCGACACAGGCGGAGGCATAGTCCCGAGAGAATGTTCAGACCGGGGCGCACGCGGCTAAGCATGTGGATGCGCCTCAAGCAGAGCTGTCAAATGGGTCCTAGCACTAAACGCCAAAGGAAGAGAAAAAGTAGCCGAAATGTAGCCAAATGTGAAAATGACATGTATCACGAAAATAGCCCAAAATAATTTTTTTAATGAGCACAACAAAATAATCACGAACAGGAGGGCTCCCATTACTGGTTCCTAGAGCTTCTAGCGCTCATTTTGTATTTCCGTTTTCTTCTGAAAATCGCAGTCTCCATAATTCTCTTCATCTCGGTGCTGAAAGCGGGCCATTTCGGTCCTAACGCTTCGCCGCTGCGACGGGCTTACCTCCTCTATTAATTAATCACTCTTCCTCCGACTCCTACCTTTCTTTGCTTCAAACTTTGCCTCTGTGCAACGGTGCGCTGCTTATGTTGTTCTTGAATAATTGAGTGACACCGGTGGCTCGGTACTACTTCTAGGAAAACGCCGGCTCGATGTCATATGAGGAATTACAGTGAAACAAATTTAAGCGACAGTATTATTCGTATTGCAAAACGCATGCATACTCCCCCCCCCCCCCCCCCCCCCCCCCCAAAAACACATATGTACAGAACATACAGCCGGGGACAAAAGTCTGGAGACCACGTGTGCCTGAAACGAAGGCCTATAGTTCTATTATTAGCCAGCGGCTGGAGACCGCGCTTATTTTTTGTGGAGATGAAAGAACAAAATTTTGACATTCACCCTCCACAAGTGTGGTCTCCAGCCGCCGGCTAATAGCAGAGCTATTGGCTTCGTTTGAGGAACATGCGGTCTCCAGACTTTTGTCCCCCGACTGAACATCCACAAAAGGAACATGGACCAGAAAACGAGAAACACAGGTAAAACGCAATTACAACAACTGCAGTTAATTGCAGAGCCATAGGGGGCCCGAGGTTCTAAAGCAAATAACGCAACGCTTATATGCACTGATCACGTGGGCGAGTGAAACTGCGTGGAAGCTAGCTAGCTTCTAAGTCCTTTCTAACTAGCTCGAGTCTAACTTTTTTTCAGTTTATTTCGCATATTAGCCTGCCATATGCTTGAATAATCTAACACGGCTTAGGCTACCTGCCACCGTTCTGTTTTGTGACAAAAGTAGCAAATAGATTTATTTGGTGTAGTTGCGATCGTTTCAGTAAATGAAGTTCGGTTCGATATCCGAATTATATGATATATATATGTGATTCGACGAAACTATGTCCAAGGTATACTTCCGGAATTTTACTGGCGCCACAAAGCCACGGTTGGAACTGGCTTTTAAACGCTCCACCACGAGAAGACTACCAATCTGCGCTATTAACAGCTCATCAGCTTTGCACCATTAACCTACGATGTTCACAGCGTGCTCCGGTCAATAAAGATAGCAGCGCCAGGGAAATGGCCGAAATATTGCCATTTTCGGACATTATACTATATAGCTGCGTAATAAAAATACGTGTAGAAAAGTGCTCATTATTTTTAAGTACCCTGAAATATATCATTTAAAATAGTACTACGTGACGGTCTGGTTCATCGTTGCTGAAAAAGGTTTCCGATTTATTTTTATGTGAAATTAGTTATCGTCCAGCATATTGCAGAGGGCGCCTGGAAGCTGGTTGCGTGTGCCGAAGTTGGGAGAGGTGCTGCTGCGTTAAAGTTGATTCCATGTTATTTCATGGTTTGTGCTTCAGCTGGGAAAATGCATGTGGGGATTCGAGAACTGCTGTTTAAAACACCGTTTTAAATACAAAGACATCAGCCCCGAAATTTTATGCAGTTAAAGAATGCACCGCGGGCTTGCACGTAATAACACTGTCATTACTGGAAACGGTCCGTGCGTGTTTGAACGTGATATAATGGTGCCTATGGGAGCCCGTCTCGATTCCGCTGCCTTGCTTCAGAAGAGTGCACCAATGTTACGCGTGACGAACCACAAAGCGATCTCAGAGTGAAGGTTTGACGCAGCTGTGCTAAAAAAAAAATGCGTGGCTGTTCTAACCAGCTGCATGCCATTGTGCAGAACCTGAAAGTATGCATAGCGGATACTGTATGTCTGGTAAAGGTGTCCAGATTGCCGCGTTATTTAAAACACTCAAATGGACATCTTTGCTTTCCACATTTCAATTTGAAACCTTTTCGTTAACGTTGAAGTTTTTGATCCATGTGTGGCAAGATTTGTTTCCAGGTCTGGACATAACCTTAGAGTGCCTGTCAGTGCTCTGCAGCTCGCTCATTCATATTCTCCTAGCGATTTCTTGCCTGTGGTCCTGATCTGCGGCCGTGCAACTATATTGCGATTCCCGGCCAGTTGATAATAACTTTTATTCTCATCTAGTTTGGCTCCCAACCTTCTGTGTTCAGTGCTTATACTGGCGTTACACCATGGCCCATTCATCCCTAGACCCTGAGTTATGTCCTCAGCAAATTGGAGGCTACTCATGTCACGATTGAACTCTATCTCCTGCCCTTATCCGAATCCATCGCTCTGAAGGCATCTCGCAAACGCGATGGACAGCAACGAAAAAAATTGCGTCGCGTCGATCTACTATTAATTCGTGTTCACCACTTTTATAAAAATAAAGCAGTTTCTGCAACGAGGGGCCAGTTTTGTTGAACTACGTTTTGATACTCTTGAACAGCGACTCAATGTGTTGGGGACGCTTTGCTGATGTAGTTCCTCGTAGAGTGGTTTTCACTGACATCAGCTTGGACGAGATTATGAAAAGCAAGAGACTATGCCTCAATATTAGTAGAAATAATCGTTAAAAGACTACAGGTGTTAACAAGACGAAAAGCAGTCAATTACACGAGAAAAAAGTGCCTCATTTTGTTTTTCTAAGAAGCCGTGACGTCACTGGAGTCATTTTTGGTAGCACAGGCTACCTTCCGCTGCGTACGCGGAAAAAGGTTGGCGATAAGCGGATTACGGAAGGACGGGATTGCCTTTCACCCGCCGTAATCTAGCCCCAGAGGTGGCGGCCGCTAGGACGTTGGTGAAAACTATATTGTGAAGAATAATAGGGATGTAGGAACTGGAAGCTAATGAAACATGCAGCGAGACACAGGACAAAGCCACTATAAGCAGGTACCAACTCGTCTGTTACCCCCCGGAGAGGAGTGCAGTGTGAAAAGATCGGGAAAGGAGCTTCCATAAAAGCAACACATTTCAAAAGGGCTTGCATTCTCAAGGGGATTCCAAGTAAGCATGTCAGCAATAGGAGCGGTGTTTTCAGAGGCAAGGAAGGGTGCACTTCTCATTCATGATTTTCCTCTCCTCCTAAACCCTTCTTATCTCTTTTCCTTCTTGCTATACACGTTTCCACGTACCGCCATATTGCTGGCTGGACTGCTTTTTGTACCTGGCGCTAAAATTCATCGCGCCTGCGCTTTAACTTCCGGCGCTCTAACTCCTCCGTTCATCCCTCTGCACCTGTAGCCCGAACAATGAACAACCCACACACCACGGAACGGCGACGAAGGCATTTTCCTCTCCCTGCCTAGCCACTGCTGCAGACAGCGCACGACCATCCGGAGTTTTACTTCTCAAGAAGAATGCGAGTGTGTCGTTTGAGTTCGAGGACCTTTTAGTTGGAAAACAAGCTTTCCGGAAAAGATGACTTACTGGTATCCGCAAGTGGTCAGTTGACAGCTAGCAGAATATATCGTAGCACCCTCTGCAATATAGCACATATTTTTCAAACGAAAAACCCCTTGTTCACATTTCCGCATTCTTCTTCGAAAAGGAAGACGGAAGATGCTTTTTTATCTGTATGAGAGGGGAGTTGTTGAAAGGAAACAATGAGCAGCCAAATATTCCAGTGAATCCCAAAATTTTCACTGATTCCATAGGGCGAACAAGTTCCGTTCCTGTACCAGCACTAGTCTCTAGCTTATCCACAATAAATACTCGCTCTCTCTTCTTTTGTGTGCAAAGCATGGCTACGAACGCGAGGAGCAGGTCGAAACAGGTACAACGGTGCAACAGAGTACCCCTTCGGCGACTGCCCTTATCACATGCAAGCGAACCGCTCGCGAATCCCGCCGCCGCGGCGCATACACCCTCTCTCAAGTGGCGAGGAAGCTCCAGCGGCTGAAGCGGCGAGGTTCGGGCAAGTTGGAATTTTCGCGGCGGCGACGCGGCAGCACCGCATTTTAACCAATGGCGGCTCGGCGTTGCCACGTGACCAGTAAAGGCATCGTGCAAGAAAGCATGCGCATAGGCCAGTGTTTGTGCTGTTTAAAAAAAGAAATTATATAAAGTGGTGTTGAATGCTTAAAACGAAAGATTTATATTTATTCAATAAACAATGAAATAAACAATAAAATTGTGCTGATATATAACGCTTTTTTGTGTTTTGCAGGGCACCAAAACAGGTTGCAAGCGCATATCTTTTGCCAGCAACTTTGGTTTTCGCAGCGGTTGTACAACAGTTAAACTTCTAGTTCACTGTAGGTGGTGCTGTGGCTGAATTCTAGCCACTGCAAGCGGTGGGAAACGCGCAGTGGCGACGAATGTGAACCGAAAGCTCGCGAAACGCTTCGTAGCGCCGCGCCGCTGTTCGCTCTATTCGCCGAATCCCTTGCATGTGAATCATCCTTTACACTCGATCTCGATAGTTGATGGTAACCTGTGGGGCTTCAGGTTCACTGAGATTAAGGGCCGTCACTCTCCCTCCTTTTATAAAAAGAATAAAATGGAAGGCGATTGACTCACATTCCCTCTGTTGGCAGAGCAGGAAATTAAAAGGCTGTATTCACGTGAAGAAGAATTTTTGGTTTCAACTTTCAGAATTCCAGAAAAACTGACTTAAAACAAGTTGCTTTCCGACAGACACCCTCGTTCACAAGACTGGTTTTTCACTTCCTACTCTACCCAGAACCGAGGTAGTGTGAAGAGAGATGAGTCAGTCGCCCTCCATTGTAACTTTTCAGAAATGGAAAGGGTTATTCACCTGAATCTGTGCAAACCTGAACTCCGGACGGTTCCCATCATTTTTGGAAAGCGGGAAAATGCCGCCTCGACGAGAGGCGGAACCGGTCTGGCCGGGCCGGCGGAGGCTGACGCGCTCGGAGCGAAATCGAAACACACTCCAAGTAGCCGCTGGTGTGGTCGAGGTGCGCCGAAACCCGCCGAACGCGTCGGCGGTCAAACGCCGTTGGAGTGTAGAGGGTCTCGCTGTGGCCCAGCATGACGTCGCCGTGCCGCGCGCGCTTACGTCGCAGTACAAACGCGTCTCGCGTACTACCACGAGGGTCCTACTTTACATCGCTGAGGGTGCTCACCGCTTAAGAACAACTTGCTTCAAGGACGTGTTCATAGCAACTGCCCTCATCGGACGTGCTTTACAAAACAACGTTGGTCACGGCACTTCTTAAAGCTATAAGTAAAACAATGTACTACCTTGTATTTGAGAAATGAAGAATTACAAAAACCTTGATCCATGCAAGTTTAAAAAACGACGGTGCGGAAATCAATCCTGACATCATATACATGTATTTCTTCTGGCTGCCTCTTTGAGCATTGCACACATAAAAAAAAGATTCGTCATTGTCATTGTTTTCAGTTTTGTTGCTAAAGGGAAAATTACACCTAGAGTGATAAGTTATGATCAGCAACTCTCGGAGGATAAAAAACAGCAAAGCTTCTATACAAAGCTTTTTCTTCTTATAAGTCATCTTGCTCTAACTTCAACATAGATAAAAGATGTCTTTTTGATCAACTAGAACTGCCGTGCTTCAAAGTTTACTTCTTAAGAAAGAGAAAACTGCGCTTTCAGAAAAAGAACCCGCTGGCATGGAGATACTGCGCAAGTGCAAACAATGCTCAGTATTGCTTTCGCCTCCAACGTTTCAATCACTAAAACCCAAAGTGCCCTCTCGGAGAAATCCGAGGAAGCATTTTTTCCGTCATATTTTGCATAAAAAACGAAACACCAGTTCTCAACACTGACAAAAAGGGATAAAAAAGGTGCAACTTTCACGAAACAGACTAAACGTCTCGCAGCAGGTATTTCAAGGGTGCAAAGTTATTCCATGCCTGCCGAGAAGGGGTAAAATCGAAGTTACCCCCTTGTTACCCCTTTTTTACACCTCTTTTTTAGAGTGTGCCAGCTGTACCCGAGTGCGCGAGACATTTTAACGTGTTAATTTCAAGTATAGCACACGATTAGCACGCCGTAACACACTCGCTATAGGGACATGCACCGGCATATTAAGCCAGGTGCACCCGCCCTGCGCGAGACATCAATTTAACGAGTTATTTCAAGCATAGCACACGATTAGCACGGCGTAACACGCTCGCTAGAGCCATGCACCCGCAGATTCCGCCATTTGTACCCGCCTGCACGAGACATCATTTTATCGTATTTATTTCAAGTATAGCAGTTGATTACCACGCCGTAACATGGGCGCTATAGGGACATGCACCGGCATATTACGGCAGGTGTACCCGCCTGAGCGACATCAATTTAACGTTTTTATTTCAAGTATAACACACGACTAGCACGCCGTAACACGCTCGCTAGGGAGATGCACCGGCAGATTTCGCCAGGTGTAGCCGACTGCGCGAGACATCATTTTAACGTGTTTATTTCAAGTATAGCAAAATGATTAGCACACCGTAACAGACTCGCTAGGGCCATGTACCGGAAGATTACTCCAAGTGTAGCCGACTGCACTAGACATCATTTTAACGTGTCTATTTCAAATATAGCCCACGATTAACACGCCGTAACAAGCTCGCTAGGGCCAGCCACCGGCAGATTAGGCCAGGTGTAGCGGTCTGCGCGAGACATCTTTTTAACGTGTTTATTTCAAGTAAAGCACACGATTAGCACGCCTTAACACACTCGCTAGGCCCATGCACCGGCAGATTACGCCAGGTGTAGCCGACTGCGCGAGACTTTATTTTAACGTGTTTATTTCAAGTATAGAACACGATTAGTACGCCTTAACACGCTCGCTAGGCATGCGCCGGAAGATTACGCCAGGTGTAGCAGACTGGCGAGACATCCTTTTAACGTGTTTATTTCAAGTATAGCGCATGATTAGCACGCCGTAACACGCTCGCGATAGGGACATACACTGGCATATTACGCCATGTGCACCCGCCTGCGCGAGACATCATTTTATCGGGTTTATTTCAAGTATAGCGCACGATTAGCACGCCGTAACACGCTCGCGTGGCCCATGCTCTGGCAGTTTGCTCCATGTGTAGCCGACTGCGCGAGGCATCATTTTAACGTGTTTCTTTCAAGTATAGCACACGATAAGCACGCCGTAACACGCTCGCTAGGGCCATGCACCGGCAGATTTCGTCAGGTGTAGCCGACTGCGCGAGACATCATTTTAACGTGTTTATTTCAAGTATAGCACACGATTAGCACGCCGTAACACGCTCGCTAGGGAGATGCACCGGCAGATTTCGCCAGGTGTAGCCGACTGCGCGAGACATCATTTTAACGTGTTTATTTCAAGTATAGCAAAATGATTAGCACACCGTAACAGGCTCGCTAGGGCCATGTACCGGAAGATTACTCCAAGTGTAGCCGACTGCACTAGACATCATTTTAACGTGTCTATTTCAAGTATAGCACACGATTAACACGCCGTAACAAGCTCGATAGGGCCAGCCACCGGCAGATTAGGCCAGGTGTAGCGGTCTGCGCGAGACATCTTTTTAACGTGTTTATTTCAAGTAAAGCACACGATTAGCACGCCTTAACACACTCGCTAGGCCCATGCACCGGCAGATTACGCCAGGTGTAGCCGACTGCGCGAGACTTTATTTTAACGTGTTTATTTCAAGTATAGAACACGATTAGTACGCCTTAACACGCTCGCTAGGCATGCGCCGGAAGATTACGCCAGGTGTAGCAGACTGGCGAGACATCCTTTTAACGTGTTTATTTCAAGTATAGCGCATGATTAGCACGCCGTAACACGCTCGCGATAGGGACATATACGGGCATATTACGCCATGTGCACCCGCCTGCGCGAGACATCATTTTATCGGGTTTATTTCAAGTATAGCGCACGATTAGCACGCCGTAACACGCTCGCGTGGCCCATGCTCTGGCAGTTTGCTCCATGTGTAGCCGACTGCGCGAGGCATCATTTTAACGTGTTTCTTTCAAGTATAGCACACGATAAGCACGCCGTAACACGCTCGCTAGGGCCATGCACCGGCAGATTTCGTCAGGTGTAGCCGACTGCGCGAGACATCATTTTAACGTGTTTATTTCAAGTATAGCACACGATTAGCACGCCGTAACACGCTCGCTAGGGAGATGCACCGGCAGATTTCGCCAGGTGTAGCCGACTGCGCGAGACATCATTTTAACGTGTTTATTTCAAGTATAGCAAAATGATTAGCACACCGTAACAGGCTCGCTAGGGCCATGTACCGGAAGATTACTCCAAGTGTAGCCGACTGCACTAGACATCATTTTAACGTGTCTATTTCAAGTATAGCACACGATTAACACGCCGTAACAAGCTCGCTAGGGCCAGCCACCGGCAGATTAGGCCAGGTGTAGCGGTCTGCGCGAGACATCTTTTTAACGTGTTTATTTCAAGTAAAGCACACGATTAGCACGCCTTAACACACTCGCTATAGGGACATGCACCGGCATATTAAGCCAGGTGCACCCGCCTGCGCGAGACATCAATTTAACGAGTTATTTCAAGCATAGCACACGATTAGCACGGCGTAACACGCTCGCTAGAGCCATGCACCCGCAGATTCCGCCATTTGTACCCGCCTGCACGAGACATCATTTTATCGTATTTATTTCAAGTATAGCAGTTGATTACCACGCCGTAACATGGGCGCTATAGGGACATGCACCGGCATATTACGGCAGGTGTACCCGCCTGAGCGAGACATCAATTTAACGTTTTTATTTCAAGTATAACACACGACTAGCACGCCGTAACACGCTCGCTAGGGAGATGCACCGGCAGATTTCGCCAGGTGTAGCCGACTGCGCGAGACATCATTTTAACGTGTTTATTTCAAGTATAGCAAAATGATTAGCACACCGTAACAGACTCGCTAGGGCCATGTACCGGAAGATTACTCCAAGTGTAGCCGACTGCACTAGACATCATTTTAACGTGTCTATTTCAAATATAGCCCACGATTAACACGCCGTAACAAGCTCGCTAGGGCCAGCCACCGGCAGATTAGGCCAGGTGTAGCGGTCTGCGCGAGACATCTTTTTAACGTGTTTATTTCAAGTAAAGCACACGATTAGCACGCCTTAACACACTCGCTAGGCCCATGCACCGGCAGATTACGCCAGGTGTAGCCGACTGCGCGAGACTTTATTTTAACGTGTTTATTTCAAGTATAGAACACGATTAGTACGCCTTAACACGCTCGCTAGGCATGCGCCGGAAGATTACGCCAGGTGTAGCAGACTGGCGAGACATCCTTTTAACGTGTTTATTTCAAGTATAGCGCATGATTAGCACGCCGTAACACGCTCGCGATAGGGACATACACTGGCATATTACGCCATGTGCACCCGCCTGCGCGAGACATCATTTTATCGGGTTTATTTCAAGTATAGCGCACGATTAGCACGCCGTAACACGCTCGCGTGGCCCATGCTCTGGCAGTTTGCTCCATGTGTAGCCGACTGCGCGAGGCATCATTTTAACGTGTTTCTTTCAAGTATAGCACACGATAAGCACGCCGTAACACGCTCGCTAGGGCCATGCACCGGCAGATTTCGTCAGGTGTAGCCGACTGCGCGAGACATCATTTTAACGTGTTTATTTCAAGTATAGCACACGATTAGCACGCCGTAACACGCTCGCTAGGGAGATGCACCGGCAGATTTCGCCAGGTGTAGCCGACTGCGCGAGACATCATTTTAACGTGTTTATTTCAAGTATAGCAAAATGATTAGCACACCGTAACAGGCTCGCTAGGGCCATGTACCGGAAGATTACTCCAAGTGTAGCCGACTGCACTAGACATCATTTTAACGTGTCTATTTCAAGTATAGCACACGATTAACACGCCGTAACAAGCTCGATAGGGCCAGCCACCGGCAGATTAGGCCAGGTGTAGCGGTCTGCGCGAGACATCTTTTTAACGTGTTTATTTCAAGTAAAGCACACGATTAGCACGCCTTAACACACTCGCTAGGCCCATGCACCGGCAGATTACGCCAGGTGTAGCCGACTGCGCGAGACTTTATTTTAACGTGTTTATTTCAAGTATAGAACACGATTAGTACGCCTTAACACGCTCGCTAGGCATGCGCCGGAAGATTACGCCAGGTGTAGCAGACTGGCGAGACATCCTTTTAACGTGTTTATTTCAAGTATAGCGCATGATTAGCACGCCGTAACACGCTCGCGATAGGGACATATACGGGCATATTACGCCATGTGCACCCGCCTGCGCGAGACATCATTTTATCGGGTTTATTTCAAGTATAGCGCACGATTAGCACGCCGTAACACGCTCGCGTGGCCCATGCTCTGGCAGTTTGCTCCATGTGTAGCCGACTGCGCGAGGCATCATTTTAACGTGTTTCTTTCAAGTATAGCACACGATAAGCACGCCGTAACACGCTCGCTAGGGCCATGCACCGGCAGATTTCGTCAGGTGTAGCCGACTGCGCGAGACATCATTTTAACGTGTTTATTTCAAGTATAGCACACGATTAGCACGCCGTAACACGCTCGCTAGGGAGATGCACCGGCAGATTTCGCCAGGTGTAGCCGACTGCGCGAGACATCATTTTAACGTGTTTATTTCAAGTATAGCAAAATGATTAGCACACCGTAACAGGCTCGCTAGGGCCATGTACCGGAAGATTACTCCAAGTGTAGCCGACTGCACTAGACATCATTTTAACGTGTCTATTTCAAGTATAGCACACGATTAACACGCCGTAACAAGCTCGCTAGGGCCAGCCACCGGCAGATTAGGCCAGGTGTAGCGGTCTGCGCGAGACATCTTTTTAACGTGTTTATTTCAAGTAAAGCACACGATTAGCACGCCTTAACACACTCGCTAGGCCCATGCACCGGCAGATTACGCCAGGTGTAGCCGACTGCGCGAGACTTTATATTAACGTGTTTATTTCAAGTATAGAACACGACTAGTACGCCTTAACACGCTCGCTAGGCATGCGCCGGAAGATTACGCCAGGTGTAGCAGACTGGCGAGACATCCTTTTAACGTGTTTATTTCAAGTATAGCGCATGATTAGCACGCCGTAACACGCTCGCGATAGGGACATACACTGGCATATTACGCCATGTGCACCCGCCTGCGCGAGACATCATTTTATCGGGTTTATTTCAAGTATAGCGCACGATTAGCACGCCGTAACACGCTCGCGTGGCCCATGCTCTGGCAGTTTGCTCCATGTGTAGCCGACTGCGCGAGGCATCATTTTAACGTGTTTCTTTCAAGTATAGCACACGATAAGCACGCCGTAACACGCTCGCTAGGGCCATGCACCGGCAGATTTCGTCAGGTGTAGCCGACTGCGCGAGACATCATTTTAACGTGTTTATTTCAAGTATAGCACACGATTAGCACGCCGTAACACGTTCGCTAGGGCCATGCACCGGCAGATTACGCCAGGTGTAGCCGACTGCGCGAGACATAATTTTAACGTGTTTATTTCAAGTAAAGCAGTTTATTACCACGCCGTAAAACGCTCGCTATAGGGACATGCACCGGCATATTACGGCAGGTGTACCCGCCTGCGCGAGACATCAATTTAACGTTTTTATTTCAAGTATAACACACGATTAGCACGCCGTAACACGCTCGCTAGGGCCATGCACCGGCAGATTTCGCCAGGTGTAGCCGACTGCGCAAGACATCATCTTAACGTGTTTATTTCAAGTATAGCAAAACGATTAGCACACCGTAACAGGCTCGCTAGGGCCATGCACCGGCAGATTACTCCAAGTGTAGCCGACTGCGCTAGCCATCATGTTAACAAGTCTATTTCAAGTATAGCACACGATTAGCACGCCGTAACACGCTCGCTAGGGCCAGCCACCGGCAGATTACGCCAGGTATAGCCGACTGCGCGAGACATCATTTTAACGTGTTTATTTCAAGTATAGAACACGATTAGTACACCTTAACACTCTCGCTAGGGCTATGCGCCGGAAGATTACGCCAGGTGTAGCCGACTGGCGAGACATCCTTTTAACGTGTTTATTTCAAGTATAGCGCATGATTAGCACGACGAAACACGCTCGCTATAGGGACATGCACTGGCATATTACGCCATGTGCACCCGCCTGCGCGAGACATCTTTTTAACGTGTTTATTTCAAGTATAGGTTGAATAGAAGTTTATTGACCACGGGCCTGGAAGGGACTGGTATCCCTCGCAAAAACATAGGCACAGAACGGCGAGTAATGTCGCCCAACATAAACTAATGACATGCTTAGCGGCAATCTACTTATGCAAAAATGCACGTTGGCATGAAATGCACAAATACAAAACGCATAAAAGTCCAAAAGAGTTCAAAAGAGGGTCCATACGTGCGGGGGGGGGGGGGGGGGGAAGCACGCGGGGCATGCACGCACAACACACCGCGCACAATTGCCGCACACAAGGAGCGCACAGCACACTCAGTATGGCAGGAGCGTCATGGTGACGCGGCCCCTGCTTGTGTGGATGAACCGGGTGCTCCACCGGCGTAGGAATTCTTCCTCGTCGAGGGTGACCCAGTCTAAGCACGCCTGTTCGAAGAGGCGCGTTCTCACCCTCATCAACAATGGGAACATGGCCCGCTGAGGTCGACCCTGCAAGGAAGCCACGCCTCTCTGCCGCCACAAAACAAACGCACCCACACAGAGCAGAAGCCGCACAAATGACTCACGTGGCCGGGTGCGGGAGTTCAGGGAAACAAAAAACGTACGCGACCTGAGCCGCCAAAACGTTCTAGCCACCACGCAGTCATACATGGCATGCTGCAGGGTTTCAGTGTCGCCACACTGAGGACACCACGAAAAAGGGGCGATGCCCCACGCTGCAACACGGACTCCCGTGGGCAAGACCCTCCAGCCTCGCAGCCAGCCGAAGTCACGAACGTCTGGTGGAAGAGTGCCAGACGTCAAATCTCGCCACCGCACCCGCCTGCTCCGTGCGAGCTGTTCTGGAGTAGCCTCCTGGATAGCAAGGAGCTCGCAAACACGGGAGGCCTGTGTCTTAGTGACGTCGACCTCGGGCAGAGCGGCTGTGAGAGACTCGGCCGCCCGACAGACATACCTAAAAAACCTCGGCGGCTGTTCGGCTGAAGGACCTGCTACCGGACCAAAAAAGAGGCGCCGCGACGTCCCAAGAAGGTAGGCGAGAAGTCCCCCCCCCCCGGGTAATCGGTGACGTTGACCAGGTCGCGGACGCCTCGGACAGCTAGAGCACTGCACATGGTGCGTAAATCGGGCAAGCTGAACCCGCCCATGCGCGTGGGAAGGCGGAGGAGCGCGCGAGCGACGGTCTGTCTTTCCCGCCCAGAAAAAAGCGCCACAAAGTGTGGCCAAACAACGCATGAATGTGCGCGGCGGACAGGCGACGCGAGCTGCGTAGAAGAGTGGCGCGCACACAGATGATCTGATTACAAAAGCGCGCTCAGATAGCGACAAGCCAAAACGCGCTGCCACTGCGAGACGTCCCTCTGCGGTGGTTCTTAACTGCGACCACGACTCGCGAGCTACCTCTCCTGAGGAGAGGAACACGACGCCAAGGACCTTGACCGCCGAGACCCCACTCAACGTCGCCCAGCAGGTCTGACGTAAAAGCGCCAAAGCGCAGAGCTTTGCTCTTGCCCCTGTTAAGCAGGGCGCCGGACAGCTCGCTGTAACACGCAAAAAGCCGTAAGAACGCTGCGTAGCTCTCCTCGTCTCGCAAAAATAGGGACACGTCGTCAGCGTACGCGGACACCTTCACCTGACCTTGGCCAGGCAAAGGGAACCCGCGCACCGATGGACACTCAGTTAGGCGCCGCAGGAGTGGGTCTAAACACAACACGAATAGCAAAGGCGACATGGGACAACCCTGTCGTATGCCGCGCTCGATATTGAAGTGGTCGCTCAACGAACCGTTAAAAAACAACCGAGCTGTAAGGCCGGAGTACAACTGCGCTAACCGCGCCACGAACTCGGACGGAAAGCCGAAAGCCCCAAGAACTCCAAAAAGGTAGCGGTGCTCAACTCGGTCGAAGGCTTTAGCCTGATCAAGTGAGACGAAACAACCCGGTATTCCCGTTCTCGAGGTGAACGTGAACAAGTCACGCGTTAGTGCGAGAGACGAGAACACCGATCGTCCGGGCACACTGCATGTCTGTGCAGGGCTTATGAGCTCCGCTAAAACCGTACTCAACCTTTTAGCCAGCAGTGACGCCACAATCTTGTAATCTGCATTAAGCAGTGTGATCGGGCGCCACGCCTGCGGTCAGATGGGCTCCGCCAGGCTTAAGGATGAGCACAATACGGCTCTCTCTGAAGGACTCCGGCCCTCTCGCCGTCCCTGACGAAGGCGTTCACCATCTGGCGAAGGTGTTTCTCCAGAACGGTGTAAAACCGCGCATAAAAGCTAATGGGAATGCCGTCAGGGCCTGGAGCTGAGGCGGCGTTCATGCCTTTAACTGTGGCAAAGAGTTCCTCTGAGCTCACCGGAGCGCCGAGCTGTGTGCAGACATCGCTCGGCACCTGCGGCAGATGGCCGAGAAAACAGCTTAAAGCGACCGTGAAGGAGGCGGTGTCCCACCGTCCGGCCTCAGAAACAAACAGCTGTGAGAAGTGATGCTGAAAAACGGCAGAGAAGACAGCCGCGCTGCTGCTCCTGGAACCGTCCGGCAAAAAGACCTCCTCCACGCGAACCTGACGTGTCACGTCAAGACTACCTGTGCGCACCTGCCGCAGCACTGTTGGATCAGACACAGGTCTACCCTGCACTAGTGCCTGACTTGCGGCTCGCGAGGACTGGCGTAGAAGCATGTGATAGCGCGCTTTTAAAAGGGCGAGGTAATCGCGCATGGCAAAGGTAAGCGGCGCGCCGCGCTGCATAATGCGAATACGGGCAAGGGTTGTGTTTATCTCCTCCGAGATACGCCTCCTGCGCTGGCGCCCTTCGCGAACTAAAAGCGCCCGCCATGTCGATTTGAGGTCATCCCAGGTGTTGGCACTTTCAATGTCTCCAACCGGGCCTTCCAACGCCTGCTCAATAGAGGTCACGCTCGACCAATCTGTCAGCAGACATGGATCCATACGCCACGCGTCGACACGGGGGCGCCACCGCCCATGTCCAGTACTGCTGACAGAGGTCGATGGTCGCTAATACGTGGGGTGCCCGGGGGAAACGCGAGCACGTCACACGATACCACACAACAATCCAACTCGCAGGGAAACAGGAATTTGTCGAGACGACTAGCTGACCTGCCCCTCTCCCAGGTAGCACCAAAACTGTCACCATGTAGTTGTACCCACGCGTCGGTCAAACAAAATTGAATACAAATATCCCGCAGTGACCGTGCCCCGGCGTAGGGTCGCCCCTGGCCTGGACCGCGAACATCACGAACGGGATCTAAAACACAATTGAAATCGCCAACTAGAAAACAAGGATAACAGTCCAACAAAAAAGAATCTAACAAATTAAAGAAACTAGAGGAATCAGAACGGCGGGCTGGTGCATAGACCACTACCGCCCTGACACGCCTGCTACCCAAATAAAAATCCACCGCAAGTGTGCGACCGTCAATGCCGTAAATGCAGTGCGCGCCAGAGCGAAAAGAGCTGTTAACAAAAACCACACCAACACCGCACGAAACAGAAGTAGTTAACGAAAAAAAAGCATGAACACAAAACCTGGACTTAAAATCGGAGACCTCACCTGGGTAACGTAGGTTAGTTTCCTGTAAAAACAGGATGTCGACGCCCTGCGCTCGGGCGAAGTGCATCACCTCTCTCTGCTTGTCCGGCGACCTAAATCCCTGAACATTCAGGGAGAGAAGGTGCACTAACGCCATGATGGTGATACAGAGCGTCGACGGTGACAGTACTCCTTTAGGGAGCCCCGCCAAGAGCGGAGCTTGGGGCAGACTTTTTTGCCTGGGGCGAGACAGCGCCATCGGAATTATCATCCGCGTCCCTCGCGTGCTTCCCCGCTAGCTTTCCTGTGTCCATTTCGGCCACTGCTCGCAGATCGAGCGGCTGACTGACCGTCACGTGGTGACTCAGCGTTCCACTCGACGCCGCCGAAGTAGCGACCAGTGTTGGCGACAAGCCACCACCGGCTGGTTGCGTCTCCTCTCCCTTGGGCTGAGGGCGGGGCGCTTGACAGGGCAGGGCTTGGTGTACCGAGGTGGAGAGGGCTTGGCGCTGCTCGCACGTCAGGTCCCCCGTCAGGCGCAACACTGCACCGCTCACGGACGGCCCGTCCTGATCCGTTTGGGACGAGGTGGACTCAGAGTCCTGGCTCGAGTCGTCCTCCGAGCCGAAAGATGCGAGCGGCTCCGGCGAGAAGGCGCCCGTTGCATCAGAGATGGCGGCTGGGGACGAAGGGGAATGAAAGGAGAAAAGCTCCGAGAAGCTCTCTGGCGGCGCGTCAACGATGGGGTTCACGCTGGGGTGGCACATGGGGGTGGCAGCCGGGGGGTTCGCACTCTGCTCCTCTCGGGGGGAGGCGTCCGGGGGGTTCTCAGTCTGATCCTCTCCGGGGGGTGGCGAGCGGAGGGTACGCGGCCTGGTCCTCCCCGGGGGTGTCGACGGGGGAGCCTGCGGCCTGGCCCTCCCGAGAGGTGTCAGCCGGCCGTTGCTTGGCGGGGCGTCGCAAGGTGTCATCTCCAGGTCCCTTGGGCGGCCCAGGTCGGGGAGACCCGGGTACCCTGGCGGCGGCCGCATCCGCGAACGAACGCGGCCGCAGGCAATCCGCCGGCGCGTGCGGCCCGCCGCACCGCCTGCACATCGCCCGACACCCGACCGTGTCGTGGCCGAAGGCCTCGCAACGCGAGCACCGCGGCTTGCGACATGCTGCGCCGACGTGGCCCTCCTGCGCACAGCGAGAACAAACTTTGCGGACGCCTCTATAATCGCACATGGCGCGGTGCCCTAGGACAGAGATGAAGTTGGGTACGGGCTTCTGCATTTCCATCCAGACCAGCCGCTGACCGTTGTCGACATGCCGCCGGCCCTTCAGGGTAGGGTGGGTGATCTCAAGCACTTTCCCGTAAGGGCTGAGTGCTGAGGCGAGCGAGGCGTCACCTACGAAGAGCGGCAGCCTGAACACCATGACGTTCATGACCGCAGGACCCACGCAGGAGACCGGGAATGAGGTGCCGTTCACAAGGAAGGCACCCGCTGCGAGAAGCTTGTGAGCCGCCGCAGCAGATACTACGGCGACGCAGAACTTGTAACCGCCCTGGTGCTGGAGCGACTCCAGCCCTTTCGGGCCGACAACAGCTTCGATGCCGTCGACTACGTCGTCGGCCGAGGCCTCGGTCGTGAACGAGAAGTTCAAGCAGTGCGCCTTCGGGGGAGGCGCGCGGAAAGTTGGTCCGCCAGCGGGATCGGTAGAAACCATGCTTTAGCCGGGCCTGGGACATGGGCAGCGCATAGAGGGTGGGGGGCACGGTCAGCACCTCCACCAAGCTCCGGGGTAGGCTGGGCGGCCGGGATTCCCGGGCGACCGGCCAAAAGCCCGGCGCCGGGACGACGATCCTCCAGGGGGATGGGGGCCTCCTTCCGGGAGCGGGGCTACAGACCGCTACGCTCCAGGCGCGTGGGTTTGCCTCTCCGAAAACCAGCAGCCTCACGGCTCTGATCTTAGCCAAAAGGTCGAGAAGCGTCATTTTCGCGTGTTTATTTCAAGTATAGGGCACGATAAGCACGCTGTAACACGCTCGCTTCGGCCATGCACCGGTAGATTTCGTCAGGTGTAGCCGACTGCGCGAGACATCATTTTAACGTGTTTATTTCAAGTATAGCACACGATTAGTACGCCGTAACACGATCGCCTGGTCCATGCACCGGCAGTTTACTGCATGTGTAGCCGACTGCGCGAGGCATCATTTTAACGTGTTTCTTTCAAGTATATTACACGATTAGCACGCCGTAACACGCTCCCTAGTGCCATGCACCGGCAGTTTACTCCATGTGTACCCGCCTGCGCCAGACGTCATTTTAACGTGTTTATTTCAAATATAGCCACAATTAGCACGTCGTAACACGCTCGCGATAGGGACATGCACCGGCATATTAGCCAGGTGTACCCGCCTGGGCGCGGCATCATGTTAACGTGTTTATTTCAAGTATAACAAAACGATTAGCACACCGTAACAAGCTCACTAGGGTCATGCACCGGCAGCTTACTCCAAGTGTAGCCGACTGCGCTAGACATCATTTTAACGTGTCTATTTCAAGTATAGCTACACGATTAGCACGCCGTAACACGCTCGCTATAGGGTCATGCACCGGCATATTACGGCAGGTGTACACGCCTGCGCGGGACATCAATTTAACGTTTTTATTTCCAGTATAACACACGATTAGCACGCCGTAACGCGCTCGATAGGGCCATGCACCGGCAGATTACTCCAAGTGTTGCCGACTGAGCTAGACATCATTTTAACGTGTTTATTTCAAGTATAGCACACGATTAGCACGCCGTAACACGCTCGCTAGGGCCATGCACCGGCAGATTACGCCAGGTGTAGCCGACTGCGCGACACATCATTTTAAAGTGTTTATTTCAAGTATAGCACTTGATTATCACACCGTAACACGCTCGCTATAGGGACATGCACTGGCATTTTACGACAGGTGTACCCGCCTGCGCGAGACATCAATTTAACGGGTTATTTCAAGCATAGCACATGGTTAGCACGCTGTAACACGCTCGCTAATGCCATGCACCGGCAGATTAAGCCAGGTGTACTCGGCTGCCCGAAACGTCATTTTCGCGCGTGTTTATTTCAAGTATAGCACACGATGAGCACGCCGTAACACGCTCGCTACGGCCATGCACCGGGAGATTACGCCAGGAGTACCCGCCTGCGCGAGACACCATTTTAACGTGTTTATTTCAAGTATAGCACACGATTATATTAAATCACTATTCGGATGCTTCACAAATAGACATTGAAAAACTATCCCTTAAACGTATTACCGAACTGTTCATATAAATTTTGTATACTGCCACCACTACATATTTCACTAATGTAATATGCCTTGTTTGTTTGTTTGGTTTTTGCTGTTTTGTTTTGTTTTTCAGTTCCAGTATTTTCTGATGTATGCTTCACTTTTTTTCTCTCTCTTTCCGCTGTGTATTTTTTCTCACAAGAGCATTGTTCGTCGCTGATAATGGGTGATGGGTGACTGGAGCTTAGTCAAGCCGCAACAAAGCGGCTTTTTCTTCACTCACCTTTTTTTCGCTGTATTTTTCCATGCGAAAAATAAATTGATTGATTGATTGATTAGAACGCCGTAACACACTCGCTAGGGCCAGCACCGGCAGATTAAGCCAGCTGTACCCGACTGCGCGAGACATCATTTTAACGCGTTTATTTCAAGTATCGACACGATTAGCAAGCCGTAACACGCTCGCTACGGCTATGCACCGGCAGATTACGCCAGGTGTACCCGCCTGCGCAAGACATCATTTTATCGTGTTTATTTCAAGTATAGCACTTGATTAACACGCCGTAACACGCTCGCTATAGGGACATGCACGGGCATATTACGGCAGGTGCAGCCGCCTGCGCGAGACATCAATTTAACGGGTTATTTCAAGCATATCACACGATTAGCACGCCGTAACACGCTCGCTATAGGGACATGCACGGGCATATTGCGAGAGGTGTACCCGCCTGCGCGAGACATCATTTTAACGTGTTTATTTCAATTATTGCACACGATTAAAACGCCGTAGCACGCTCGCTAGAGCCATGCACCGGCTGATTATGCCAGGTGTACCCGCCTGCGCGAGACATCAATTTAACGTGTTTATTTTAAGTATTGCACACTATTTACACGCCGTAACACGCTCGCTAGTGCTAGGCCCCGGCAGATTTCGCCAGGTGTAGCCGACAGCGCGAGACATAATTTTAACGTGTTTATTTCAAGTATAGCAACGATTAGCACGCCGTAACACGCTCGCGATAGGGACATGCACCGGCATATATACGCCAGGTGTACCCGCCTGCGCGAGGCATCATTTAACTAAGGTGGCAGACTGGGCATGTTGGTGATTCATAATGGAAATGTACAGCGCAAATACAGACAAGGACACAAGAAAGAATGACATGGAAGACACGAGCGCTGACTTGCAACAGGTTTATTTCGAAATTCGGACCAGTATTTATAGCAAAACCAGGCAATCATCACGCATGCGCAGTAGGAGTCAAATGTTGTCTCAAATATAACAGCTCTTTGTTAGTTAGAGCAATAGATGACTTGGCCACGCAGGACTCACCCAACCGGTCTATCAATTAGGCCTCTACAATCTCTCGAGTTAGTTTGCAACGGTGTTTGGCAATCACAGAACAATCTTTGTACTCAGGCCGACACACAAAATCTTCAACAGAAACGCTGTCATCATTACCGTTCTCATATTTTCTGCAGTGAGCGTCCAGGAACCCTCCTCGCCGTTCAGACACATTATTGCAGTGTTCCCGGAGGCGGTCATTCAAACATCTACGCTTTGCCCTACATAACTCTTTCCACATTTCAAAGGGATGCTGTAGACGATGGACTGCGTACATTCAACGAACTTAGTTCGGTGCTTCTTTTTGCAGTTCTGATTTTTTTTAATCAGTGGGCCTGGACAGTCTGCACAATTTTTGTAGCTTATCGGGTGCAGAGAAAAGAACTTTTACGTTCCCCCGTTCACCGATCTTTTTAAAGCGATGGGACAGGCCATGAATGCACGGGATCACAGCAATCCGTTTTGTTGAAGGCAATAGTGACGTACGAGGCTCTGTTGAGCACAGGCGCTTAAGGAGGGTTTCCGCGACACTGATCAAAACATGAGTGGGATACCCCGCTGCTCTGAGACGAAGGATCTGTTCACTGAAGCTAGCAGCCATTAGCTCAGGACTAGATTTACAAAGCGCATTTTTGAAGCATAGTCTTACAATTCCCTTCTTCACCAATTTGGAATGCACGGTGCCGAATAGAAGCAGTGGATTGTTAGCGCGTGGCTCGTACTTCCACTAAATCTGTGCGTTACGAAATAAAAGCCTGACATCCAGAAATCGAATACTGTCGTCAGAAGGCATCTCATGCGTTAATTCTAGAGGCGATAAGCCTGCACGTAAGAAGGTCAGTGTGTTAGTAGCTAGTACTTCAAAAGAGTCCGAACTGCAGTCAAGGAATATTAGCCACCAACATACCTA
Organism: Amblyomma americanum; assembly: GCF_052857255.1. Taxonomy (NCBI): domain Eukaryota; kingdom Metazoa; phylum Arthropoda; class Arachnida; order Ixodida; family Ixodidae; genus Amblyomma; species Amblyomma americanum. Next base: position 463,984,705 of record NC_135497.1, read on the forward strand.
AAAATTTTGGTTACATTAAAATCTGGTAGGCAGCTACAAAGGGCTCTGTCAAGATGAGGTAAAAATAATTCACTAAGAACCGGGGCGATACAGGAGCCGATACAAATTCCCTCCTGCAGATATGGATGCCCTTCCCATTGGATAAAAGTTGACCGAAGATAAAAGCTAAGAAGTTCTAAGAAGCCACTGCATGACATTCCTGTTTCATTCATGAAGGCTACGTTTCCGAATATATCAATACAGTCCTGGACACAAGATAGCAATCCTGACTGTTGCAACGAATAGAAAAGATCCTTTATGTCTACAGAAAACGCCCTGAGGTTCCTATGCGATGAACACTCGAGGTAATCCAAGACGGCCTCAGAGTTCTTGACTTGGAAAGGGTCTTCGATGCGTAAAAGATCGAGCTTTTTCTGAAGAAACATGGCAATGGACTGTTGCCAAGTGCCATTTTCTGAGAAATTGTCCTGAAAGGAGTGTCAACCTTAAGTGTTTTTACGCTAAAGAAGACCTGAAGAAAATCACGGCGACTTGCATCTATACTCTTACTAAATTCTTCTAACTTCAGCTTATTACAGAGCTGTTTTGCTTTAGTTTTTACCTGTGACATAGCTAAGTTCTTGCAGGGATTAAAAGGATCTGAAACTGCCTCTAAGACCTTGACCTTAAAAAACTCATGAGTCAGCACAGCAAAGCACCCCTCCTTAAGTGCCTGTGCTCAACAGAGCCTTGTACGTCACTTTCTACTTCAACAAAACGGATTGCTGTGATCCCGTACATTCATGGCCTGTCCCATCGCCTTAAAAAGATCGGTGAACGGGGGAACGTAAAAGTTCTTTTCTCTGCACCCGATAAGCTACAAAAATTGTGCAGACTGTCCAGGCCCACTGATTCAAAAAATCAGAACTGCAAAAAGAAGCACCGAACTAAGTTCGTTGAACGTACGCAGCCCATCGTCTACCGCATCCCTTTGAAATGTGGAAAGAGCTATGTAGGGCAAAGCGGTAGATGTTTGAATGACCGCCTCCGGGAACACTGCAATAATGTGTCTGAACGGCGAGGAGGGTTCCTGGACGCTCACTGCAGAAAATGTAAGAACGGTAATGATGACAGCGATTCTGATGAAGATTTTGTGTGTCGGCCTGTGTACAAAGATTGTTCTGTGATTGCCAAACACCGTTGCCAACTAACTCGAGAGATAGTAGAGGCTGAATTGATAGACCGGTTGGGTGAGTCCTTCGTGGCCAAGTCATCTATTGCTCTAACTAACAAAGAGCTGTTATATTTGAGACAACACTTGACTCCTACTGCGCATGCGTGATGATTGCCTGGTTTTGCTATAAATACTGGTCCGGATTTCGTAATAAACCTGTTGCAAGTCAGCGCTCGTGTGTTCCATGTCATTCTTTCTTGTGTCCTTGTTTGTATTTGCGCTGTACATTTCCATCATTTTAACGTGTTTATTTCAAGTGTAGCAAAACGATTAGCACAACGTAACAGGCTCGCTAGGGCCATGCACCGGCAGATTACTCCAAGTGTAGCCAACTGCAGTAGACATCATTTTAACGTGTTTATTTCAAGTATAGCACACGATGAGCACGCCGTAACACGCTCGCTACGGCCATGCACCGGGAGATTACGCCAGGAGTACCCGCCTGCGCGAGACACCATTTTAACGTGTTTATTTCAAGTATAGCACACGATTATATTAAATCACTATTCGGATGCTTCACAAATAGACATTGAAAAACTATCCCTTAAACGTATTACCGAACTGTTCATATAAATTTTGTATACTGCTACCACTACATATTTCACTAATGTAATATGCCTTGTCTGTTTGTTTGGTTTTTGCTGTTTTGTTTTGTTTTTTCAGTTCCAGTATTTTCTGATGTATGCTTCACTTTTTTTCTCTCTCTTTCCGCTGTGTATTTTTTCTCACAAGAGCATTGTTCGTCGCTGATAATGGGTGATGGGTGACTGGAGCTTAGTCAAGCCGCAACAAAGCGGCTTTTTCTTCACTCACCTTTTTTTCGCTGTATTTTTCCATGCGAAAAATAAATTGATTGATTGATTGATTAGAACGCCGTAACACACTCGCTAGGGCCAGCACCGGCAGATTAAGCCAGCTGTACCCGACTGCGCGAGACATCATTTTAACGCGTTTATTTCAAGTATCGACACGATTAGCAAGCCGTAACACGCTCGCTACGGCTATGCACCGGCAGATTACGCCAGGTGTACCCGCCTGCGCAAGACATCATTTTATCGTGTTTATTTCAAGTATAGCACTTGATTAACACGCCGTAACACGCTCGCTATAGGGACATGCACGGGCATATTACGGCAGGTGCAGCCGCCTGCGCGAGACATCAATTTAACGGGTTATTTCAAGCATATCACACGATTAGCACGCCGTAACACGCTCGCTATAGGGACATGCACGGGCATATTGCGAGAGGTGTACCCGCCTGCGCGAGACATCATTTTAACGTGTTTATTTCAATTATTGCACACGATTAAAACGCCGTAGCACGCTCGCTAGAGCCATGCACCGGCTGATTATGCCAGGTGTACCCGCCTGCGCGAGACATCAATTTAACGTGTTTATTTTAAGTATTGCACACTATTTACACGCCGTAACACGCTCGCTAGTGCTAGGCCCCGGCAGATTTCGCCAGGTGTAGCCGACAGCGCGAGACATAATTTTAACGTGTTTATTTCAAGTATAGCAACGATTAGCACGCCGTAACACGCTCGCGATAGGGACATGCACCGGCATATATACGCCAGGTGTACCCGCCTGCGCGAGGCATCATTTTAACTAAGGTGGCAGACTGGGCATGTTGGTGATTCATAATGGAAATGTACAGCGCAAATACAGACAAGGACACAAGAAAGAATGACATGGAAGACACGAGCGCTGACTTGCAACAGGTTTATTTCGAAATTCGGACCAGTATTTATAGCAAAACCAGGCAATCATCACGCATGCGCAGTAGGAGTCAAATGTTGTCTCAATATAACAGCTCTTTGTTAGTTAGAGCAATAGATGACTTGGCCACGCAGGACTCACCCAACCGGTCTATCAATTAGGCCTCTACAATCTCTCGAGTTAGTTTGCAACGGTGTTTGGCAATCACAGAACAATCTTTGTACTCAGGCCGACACACAAAATCTTCAACAGAAACGCTGTCATCATTACCGTTCTCATATTTTCTGCAGTGAGCGTCCAGGAACCCTCCTCGCCGTTCAGACACATTATGGCAGTGTTCCCGGAGGCGGTCATTCAAACATCTACCGCTTTGCCCTACATAACTCTTTCCACATTTCAAAGGGATGCTGTAGACGATGGACTGCGTACATTCAACGAACTTAGTTCGGTGCTTCTTTTTGCAGTTCTGATTTTTTTTAATCAGTGGGCCTGGACAGTCTGCACAATTTTTGTAGCTTATCGGGTGCAGAGAAAAGAACTTTTACGTTCCCCCGTTCACCGATCTTTTTAAAGCGATGGGACAGGCCATGAATGCACGGGATCACAGCAATCCGTTTTGTTGAAGGCAATAGTGACGTACGAGGCTCTGTTGAGCACAGGCGCTTAAGGAGGGTTTCCGCGACACTGATCAAAACATGAGTGGGATACCCCGCTGCTCTGAGACGAAGGATCTGTTCACTGAAGCTAGCAGCCATTAGCTCAGGACTAGATTTACAAAGCGCATTTTTGAAGCATAGTCTTACAATTCCCTTCTTCACCAATTTGGAATGCACGGTGCCGAATAGAAGCAGTGGATTGTTAGCGCGTGGCTCGTACTTCCACTAAATCTGTGCGTTACGAAATAAAAGCCTGACATCCAGAAATCGAATACTGTCGTCAGAAGGCATCTCATGCGTTAATTCTAGAGGCGATAAGCCTGCACGTAAGAAGGTCAGTGTGTTAGTAGCTAGTACTTCAAAAGAGTCCGAACTGCAGTCAAGGAATATTAGTCACCAACATACCTAAAAATTTTGGTTACATTAAAATCTGGTAGGCAGCTACAAAGGGCTCTGTCAAGATGAGGTAAAAATAATTCACTAAGAACCGGGGCGATACAGGAGCCGATACAAATTCCCTCCTGCAGATATGGATGCCCTTCCCATTGGATAAAAGTTGACCGAAGATAAAAGCTAAGAAGTTCTAAGAAGCCACTGCATGACATTCCTGTTTCATTCATGAAGGCTACGTTTCCGAATATATCAATACAGTCCTGGACACAAGATAGCAATCCTGACTGTTGCAACGAATAGAAAAGATCCTTTATGTCTACAGAAAACGCCCTGAGGTTCCTATGCGATGAACACTCGAGGTAATCCAAGACGGCCTCAGAGTTCTTGACTTGGAAAGGGTCTTCGATGCGTAAAAGATCGAGCTTTTTCTGAAGAAACATGGCAATGGACTGTTGCCAAGTGCCATTTTCTGAGAAATTGTCCTGAAAGGAGTGTCAACCTTAAGTGTTTTTACGCTAAAGAAGACCTGAAGAAAATCACGGCGACTTGCATCTATACTCTTACTAAATTCTTCTAACTTCAGCTTATTACAGAGCTGTTTTGCTTTAGTTTTTACCTGTGACATAGCTAAGTTCTTGCAGGGATTAAAAGGATCTGAAACTGCCTCTAAGACCTTGACCTTAAAAAACTCATGAGTCAGCACAGCAAAGCACCCCTCCTTAAGTGCCTGTGCTCAACAGAGCCTTGTACGTCACTTTCTACTTCAACAAAACGGATTGCTGTGATCCCGTACATTCATGGCCTGTCCCATCGCCTTAAAAAGATCGGTGAACGGGGGAACGTAAAAGTTCTTTTCTCTGCACCCGATAAGCTACAAAAATTGTGCAGACTGTCCAGGCCCACTGATTCAAAAAATCAGAACTGCAAAAAGAAGCACCGAACTAAGTTCGTTGAACGTACGCAGCCCATCGTCTACCGCATCCCTTTGAAATGTGGAAAGAGCTATGTAGGGCAAAGCGGTAGATGTTTGAATGACCGCCTCCGGGAACACTGCAATAATGTGTCTGAACGGCGAGGAGGGTTCCTGGACGCTCACTGCAGAAAATGTAAGAACGGTAATGATGACAGCGATTCTGATGAAGATTTTGTGTGTCGGCCTGTGTACAAAGATTGTTCTGTGATTGCCAAACACCGTTGCCAACTAACTCGAGAGATAGTAGAGGCTGAATTGATAGACCGGTTGGGTGAGTCCTTCGTGGCCAAGTCATCTATTGCTCTAACTAACAAAGAGCTGTTATATTTGAGACAACACTTGACTCCTACTGCGCATGCGTGATGATTGCCTGGTTTTGCTATAAATACTGGTCCGGATTTCGTAATAAACCTGTTGCAAGTCAGCGCTCGTGTTTTCCATGTCATTCTTTCTTGTGTCCTTGTTTGTATTTGCGCTGTACATTTCCATCATTTTAACGTGTTTATTTCAAGTGTAGCAAAACGATTAGCACAACGTAACAGGCTCGCTAGGGCCATACACCGGCAGATTACTCCAAGTGTAGCCAACTGCAGTAGACATCATTTTAACGTGTTTATTTCAAGTATAGCACACGATGAGCACGCCGTAACACGCTCGCTACGGCCATGCACCGGGAGATTACGCCAGGAGTACCCGCCTGCGCGAGACACCATTTTAACGTGTTTATTTCAAGTATAGCACACGATTATATTAAATCACTATTCGGATGCTTCACAAATAGACATTGAAAAACTATCCCTTAAACGTATTACCGAACTGTTCATATAAATTTTGTATACTGCTACCACTACATATTTCACTAATGTAATATGCCTTGTCTGTTTGTTTGGTTTTTGCTGTTTTTTGTTTTGTTTTTCAGTTCCAGTATTTTTTGATGTATGCTTCACTTTCTTTCTCTCTCTTTCCGCTGTGTATTTTTTCACATAAGAGCATTTTTCGTCGCTGGTAATGGGTGATGGGTGACTGGAGCTTAGTCAAGCCTCAGCAAAGCGGCTTTTTCTTCAGTCACCTTTTTTTCGCTGTATTTTTCCATGCGAAAAATAAATTGATTGATTGATTGATTGATTAGCACGCCGTAACACACTCGCTAGGGCCAGCACCGGCAGATTATGCCAGCTGTACCCGACTGCGCGAGACATCATTTTAACGTGTTTATTTCAAGTATCGACACGATTAGCAAGCCGTACCACGCTCGCTACGGCTATGCACCGGCAGATTACGCCAGGTGTACCCGCCTGCGCAAGACATCATTTTATCGTGTTTATTTCAAGTATAGCACTTGATTAACACGCCGTAACACGCTCGCTATAGGGACATGCACGGGCATTTTACGGCAGGTGCAGCCGCCTGCGCGAGACATCAATTTAACGGGTTATTTCAAGCATATCACACGATTAGCACGCCGTAACACGCTCGCTATAGGGACATGCACGGGCATATTACGAGAGGTGTACCCGCCTGCGCGAGACATCATTTTAACGTGTTTATTTCAATTATTGCACACGATTAACACGCCGTAGCACGCTCGCTAGAGCCATGCACCGGCTGATTATGCCAGGTGTACCCGCCTGCGCGAGACATCAATTTAACGTGTTTATTTTAAGTATTGCACACTATTTACACGCCGTAACACGCTCGCTAGTTCTAGGCCCCGGCAGATTTCGCCACGTGTAGCCGACAGCGCGAGACATAATTTTAACGTGTTTATTTCAAGTATAGCAACGATTAGCACGCCGTAACACGCTCGCGATAGGGACATGCACCGGCATATATACGCCAGGTGTACCCACCTGCGCGAGGCATCATTTTAAATAAGGTGGCAGACTGGGCATGTTGGTGATTCATAATGGAAATGTACAGCGCAAATACAGACAAGGACACAAGAAAGAATGACATGGAAGACACGAGCGCTGACTTGCAACAAGTTTATTTCGAAATTCGGACCAGTATTTATAGCAAAACCAGGCAATCATCACGCATGCGCAGTAGGAGTCAAATGTTGTCTCAAATATAACAGCTCTTTGTTAGAGCAATAGATGACTTGGCCACGCAGGACTCACCCAACCGGTCTATCAATTAGGCCTCTACAATCTCTCGAGTTAGTTTGCAACGGTGTTTGGCAATCACAGAACAATCTTTGTACTCAGGCCGACACACAAAATCTTCAACAGAAACGCTGTCATCATTACCGTTCTCACATTTTCTGCAGTGAGCGTCCAGGAACCCTCCTCGCCGTTCAGACACATTATTGCAGTGTTCCCGGAGGCGGTCATTCAAACATCTACCGCTTTGCCCTACATAACTCTTTCCACATTTCAAAGGGATGCTGTAGACGATGGACTGCGTACATTCAACGAACTTAGTTCGGTGCTTCTTTTTGCAGTTCTGATTTTTTTTAATCAGTGGGCCTGGACAGTCTGCACAATTTTTGTAGCTTATCGGGTGCAGAGAAAAGAACTTTTACGTTCCCCCGTTCACCGATCTTTTTAAAGCGATGGGACAGCCCATGAATGTACGGGATCACAGCAATCCGTTTTGTTGAAGGCAATAGTGACGTACGAGGCTCTGTTGAGCACAGGCGCTTAAGGAGGGTTTCCGCGACACTGATCAAAACATGAGTGGGATACCCCGCTGCTCTGAGACGAAGGATCTGTTCACTGAAGCTAGCAGCCATTAGCTCAGGACTAGATTTACAAAGCGCATTTTTGAAGCATAGTCTTACAATTCCCCTCTTCACCAATTTGGAATGCACGGTGCCGAATAGAAGCAGTGGATTGTTAGCGCATGGCTCGTACTTCCACTAAATCTGTGCGTTACGAAATAAAAGCCTGACGTCCAGAAATCGAATACTGTCGTCAGAAGGCATCTCACGCGTTAATTCTAGAGGCGATAAGCCTGCACGTTATAAGGTCAGCGTGTTAGTAGCTAGTACTTCAAAAGAGTCCGAACTGCAGTCAAGGAATATTAGTCACCAACATACCTAAAAATTTTGGTTACATTAAAATCTGGTAGGCAGCTACAAAGGGCTCTGTCAAGATGAGCTAAAAATAATTCACTAAGAACCGGGGCGATACAGGAGCCGATACAAATTCCCTCCTACAGATATGGATGCCCTTCCCATTGGATAAAAGTTGACCGAAGATAAAAGCTAAGAAGTTCTAAGAAGCCACTGAATGACATTCCTGTTTCATTCATGAAGGCTACGTTTCCGAATATATCAATACAGTCCTGGACACAAGATAGCAATCCTGACTGTTGCAACGAATAGAAAAGATCCTTTATGTCTACAGAGAACGCCCTGAGGTTCCTATGCGATGAACACTAGAGGTAATCCAAGACGGCCTCAGAGTTCTTGACTTGGAAAGGTTCTTCGATGCGTAAAAGATCGAGCTTTTTCTGAAGAAACATGGCAACGGACTGTTGCCAAGTGCCATTTTCTGAGACAATTGTCCTGAAAGGAGTGTCAACCTTAAGTGTTTTTACGCTAAAGAAGACCTGAAGAAAATCACGGCGACATGCATCTATACTCTTACTAACTTCTTCTAACTTCAGCTTATTACAGAGCTGTTTTGCTTTAGTTTTTACATGTGACATAGATAAGTTCTTGCAGGGATTAAAGGCATCTGAAACTGCCTCTAATGCCTTGACCTTAAAAAACCCATGAGACAGCACAGCAGAGCAACCCTCCTTAAGTGCCTGTGCTCAACAGATCCTTGTACGTCACTTTCCACTTCAACAAAACGGATTGCTGTGATCCCGTACATTCATGGCCTGTCCCATCGCCTTAAAAAGATCGGTGAACGGGGGAACGTAAAAGTTCTTTTCTCTGCACCCGATAAGCTACAAAAATTGTGCAGACTGTCCAGGCCCACTGATTCAAAAATCAGAACTGCAAAAAGACGGACCGAACTAAGTTCGTTGAACGTACGCAGTCCATCGTCTACAGCAACCCTTTGAAATGTGGAAAGAGCTATGTAGGGCAAAGCGGTAGATGTTTGAAAGACCGCCTCCGGGAACACTGCAATAATGTGTCTGAACGGCGAGGAGGGTTCCTGGACGCTTACTGCAGAAAATGTAAGAACGGTAATGATGACAGCGATTCTGATGAAGATTTTGTGTGTCGGCCAGTGTACAAAGATTGTTCTGTGATTGCCAAACACCGTTGCCAACTAACTCGAGAGATAGTAGAGGCTGAATCGATAGACCGGTTGGGTGAGTCCTTCGTGGCCAAGTCATCTATTGCTCTAACTAACAAAGAGCTGTTATATTTGAGACAAAACTTGACTCCTACTGCGCATGCGTGATGATTGCCTGGTTTTGCTATAAATACTGGTCCGAATTTCGCAATAAACCTGTTGCAAGTCAGCGCTCGTGTGTTCTATGTCATTCTGTCTTGTGTCCTTGTTTGTATTTGCGCTGTACATTTCCATCATTTTAACGTGTTTATTTCAAGTATAGCAAAACGATTAGCACAACGTAACAGGCTCGCTAGGGCCATGCACCAGCAGATTAACTCCAAGTGTAGCCGACTGCAGTAGACATCATTTTAACGTGTTTATTTCAAGTATAGCACACCATTAGCTCGCCTTAACACGCTCGCTAGACCCGTGCACCGGAAGATTACGCCAGGTGTAGCCGACTGCGCGAGACATCATTTTAACGTGTTGATTTCAAGTATAGCACACGATTAGCACGCCGTAACACCCTTGCTATAGGGACATGCACCGACATATTAAGCCAGGTGCACCCGCCTGCGCGAGAAGTCAATTGAACGAGTAATTTCAAGCATAGCACATGATTAGCACGCCGTAGCACGCTCGCTAGGGCCATGCACCCGCAGATTCCGCATTTGTACCGCCTGCGCGAAACATCATTTTAACGTGTTTATTTCAAGTATAACACACGATTAGCACGCCCGTGACACGGTCGCTAGGCCCATGCACGGGCAAATTTTGTCACGTATAGCCGACTGCGCGAGACATCATTTTAACGTGTTTATTTCAAGTATATCACACAATTAGCACTCCGTAACTGCTCGCTAGGGCTATGCACCGGCAGATTACGCCAGGTTTGCTCGCCTGCGCGAGACATCTTTTTAAGGGCACAGGGTAAGCCCTATACTTCCCATGCATTTTAGGCCATGTTGAGGTACATGTTTCTCTCTAACTAATAACAGTAGCCTAATAATACATATATCATTGTTTGCCAAATTTTGTGCTCTTTTTACTGAACTAGAATATTTGAAATGTGTTGAAAATTCGATTTTTAATAAAAATTTTTCCGGTAGTACACAAATCTGGCCTTTCTTTGCGCATTTCAAAATTCATAACAGAATAACTGCTCAGTGAAATTGCTTAATTCTAGTTCAGTAGTTGGCAACCCTTATGAAGATGATTGCAAAAAAAAATCAGCCGTCTGTTTTGAAAGGCATTGGAAATAATGGTACCTTTGTAAGAAAAAACACTGTTTTGAGATAATAGAGCGTAAAGAGAAAAAAGATGTGCAAAACCATTTTTTATTCGCAGAAACGCCTCCATAGTAATTGGTTTAATAGCCCCCTGCTTCGTAGTCACTGTCGCCGTCATTTTTTCGCTTTTCGGCTTGTCGTTTTGACTTTCGGGCCTCTTTTGTAAGCTGTCGTGTTGCTCGGTCCGCAAAATACATGCGCTTATGGTCAGCTTCCCTCAGCCACTTGATGGTGTTGCTCCCTGGGTTCAATCCACACGCCTTCAAAACGTTGGCCCGTGCGATGCTACCCTCATTAAATGAAAGAACAGCATCCAGTGTTGCCATCCGTAGGGTCCGAAGCCTAACAAACACATTCTTTGGCGCACGTTTCCAAACAACATGGTTGAACGACTCATTTGCATTTTGAGTTCGCCCATGCAGGCACTTCTCTAGGAGCTCAGCCTTCGATAGCTCCCTATAAATGGGTTTGATAGCCTCCAAGACAGATGCAGGCAAACTCTCCTTGTGTAAAAATGGCTTGCCCTCAGACTGACTTCTGTTGAAGGCACACCACGTATCAGGTCCCTTTGGGCAAAGTCCATGGCATGGGTCATCGTCTGTGGCCGATAAGTGGAAGAAGGTTGCCCAAACGGCCTTTCGCATTTCATCCAGGTTTCCTACATTTATTCTGATGGCCAAACCATAGTACGTCTGGAGCTTGTCTATTACTGCATCAGTCAGTCGGCCTCGGCCCGAGAGGCTCTTTCCATCAGAGAGTTTTCCTGCTTTGTTTCCTTTTTTTAGCCTTCGTAACCTTGTGCCCATTCTTTTTTGCACGTGCCCTATGCACTCAACCTTGGATATTTCAACGGAATCACCATATGCCATTTGTGCCTTCACAGCCATAAAAGCCTTGCTGTCACCATCCCCAAGGTATTTGACGTATCGAACGCCGTGAAGCTCCTCACTCCTGCCGAAAATTTTCAGTGCTCCTGCGACTTCTATTCCACCGCTGGTGCCTTGGTAGTTGCTTTGGCACACCTCTCTATGAAGGGGGTCACTGTTTGTACCCTTGATGCTGCACTTTGGACAACGTTTAGACAAAACCTCCACATCCAGCACTTTCCTAGAGTCTACACTGGTCGCAGAGACTATGCCGTTATTGGAAGTATGGCCTCGCTTCTGCCAGCTTCCATGAAGAGCAACTGCGATGTCTTTATCCCCCTCATTCAGCTGCACAGCTTCGTCAGCTGCCCTTTTCGTCGACTCCTGAGCAGCAGCTTCGATGTGACCTAGAAGCTCTTGATTGTATTTCGCAAACTTTGTCGGCGGCTTAGGAAGGTTTAGCATAGCACAGAGTATATTTCCTGCAGCCATTCCCTTACCAATGGACCTCAAGGCATACACTAACCTGAGGTTGGCTTCATAGAGGCCAGAAGTAGTTTTCTTCGACGTCTCAAATCGTTGTGTGGCACTACACACTTCACAGTTCAAACGGTAAACGCTTGCAACACCTACCCGTTTTGTCACAATTTCGATGAGCTCAACACTTCTACCGCACTCTCTGCACACACAAATCTGTGTAATTGCGGCACAAATGCCGTCCATGTCCATTAAGGCATATTGGCTGCTGCTCTGTAGCACATTCTCTTCCTGGAAGCACAGAGAAAATCTTGAAAGCTTCGATGTCGAGGAGCTGGCGCGTTCGGTGTTCAGGATCTCATTCGGTCGTGGACATCCTTTTGCTTTTTCACGATGAGCGTAGCGGTTGCCGTGAAATTCACGCCTGACGAAGGCCTTCTTTGCCCTGGGCATCTCAACTTATCAGCAGCAACCAACACCGGCACAATTTACAATACTGATCGAAAGGGATAGCACTCGGACGCAGCTGCATGAAGGTTGCAGAAACGTGGAAAAACCGTGCAAAGCGTCTCAGGATTGTCTTGGCTAAAAAAGAGGAGCTGTACAATAGTTGCCAGACAATTTTTTATATGTAGCTGATTTTAGACAAGTTTTGAAATCAGGTGGTGGAATTTTTGGTTGAAAAAATTGACGTTAATCCTGAAAGGGGGCGTGGCCGCTCACTACTTGGTTTCGGAAAAAGCGTTTCTCAGCCGTAAATATGGCTTTCTGAGGAAAGTGCGATCATGGAACATGTCTAGAAAGAATGGAACTTCTAAAATTCCAAAAGAAAAAAAAACGATTTTTTTCTAATTTTACCTTACCCTGTGCCCTTAACGTGTTTATTCCAAGTATAGCACTGCATTAGCACGCCGTAAAACGCTCGGTAGGGCCATGCACCTTCAGATTACCCCAGGTGTACCCGCCTGCACGAGACATCTTTTAAACGTGTTTATTTCAAGTATAGCACACGATTAGCACGCCGTAACACGTTCGCTAGGGCCATGCACCGGCAGATTACGCCAGGTGTAGCCGACTCCGCGAGACATAATTTAACGTTTTTATTTCAAGTATAACACACGATTAGCACGCCGTAACACGCTCGCTAGGGCCATGCACCGGCAGATTACTCTAAGTGTTGCCGACTACGCTAGACATCATTATAACGTGTTTATTTCAAGTATAGCACACGATTAGCACGCCGTAACACGCTCGCTAGGCCCTTGAACCGGCAGATTTCGCCAGGTGTAGCCGACTGCTCGAGACATCATTTTAACGTATTTATTTCAAGTATAGCACACCATTAGCACGCCCTTACACGCTCGCTATATTTACATGCACCGGCATATTACGCCAGGTGTAGCCGACTGCGCGAGACATCATTTTAACGTGTTTATTGCAAGTATAGCACCTGATTAGCACACCGTAACACACTCGCTATAGAGACATGCACTGGCATTTTACGACAGGTGTACCCGCCTGCGCGAGACATCAATTTAACGGGTTATTTCAAGCATAGCACACGGTTAGCACGCCGTAACACGCTCGCTAATGCCATGCACCGGCAGATTAAGCCAGGTGTACTCGCCTGCCCGAAACGTCATTTTCACGTGTTTATTTCAAGTATAGCACACGATGAGCACGCCGTAACACGCTCGCTAGGGCCATGTACCGGCAGATTACGCCAGGTGTACCCGCCTGCGCGAGACATCATTTTAACGTGTCTATTTCAAGTATAGCACACGACTAGCACGCTGTAACCCGCTCGCTTGGCCCATGCACCAGCAGATTAAGCCAGGTGTAGCTCACCGCACGAGACATCATTTTAACGTGTTTATTTCTAGTATACACTTGATTAGCACGCCGTACCACGCTCGCTATAGGGACATGCACCGGTATATTACGACAGGTGTACCCGCATGCGCGAAACATCAATGTAACGGGTTATTTCAAGCATAGCACACGATTAGCATGCCGTAACACGCCCTCTAGGGCCATGCACCAACAGATTACGCCAGGTGTAGCCGACTGCGCGATACATCATTTTAACGTGTTTATTTCAAGTATAGCACTTGATTAGCACGCCTTAACACGCTCGCTATAGAGATATGCACCGGCATATTACGCCAGGTGTACCCGCCTGCGCGAGACATCAATTTAACGAATTATTTCAAGCATAGCACACGATTTGCGCGCCGTAACACGCTCGCTAGGGCCATGCACTGGCAGATTACGCCAGGTGTACTCGCCTGCGCGAGACATATTTAACGTTTTTATTTCAAGTATAACACACGATTAGCACGCCGTAACACGCTCGCTAGGGCCATGCACCGGCAGATTACTCCAAGTGTAGCCGACTGCGCTACACATCATTTCAACGTGTTTATTTCAAGTATAGGACACGATTAGCACGGCGTAACACGCTCGCTAGGGCCATGCACAGGCAGATTACGCCAGGTGTACTCGCCTGCGCGAGACATCATTTTAACGTGTTTATTTCAAGTATAGCACACGAGTACGACTCCGCAACACGCTCGCTTGGCCCATGCACCGGCAAATTAAGACAGGTGTAGCTGACTGCGCGAGACATCATTTTAACGTGTTTATTTCAAGTATAGCACACGATTAGTACGCCGTAACACGCTCGATAGGGTCATGCATCGGCAGATTACGCGAGGTCTAGCCGACCGCGCAAGACATCATTTTAACGTGTTTATTTCAAGTATACACTTGATTAGCGCGCCGTAACACGCTCGCTATAGGGACATGCACCGGTATATTACGACAGGTGTACCCGCCTGCGCGAGACATCAATGTAACGGGTTATTTCAAGCATAGCCCACGATTAGCATGCCGTAACGTAACACGCTCCCTAGGGGCATGCACCAGCAGATTACGCCAGGTGTAGCCGACTGCGCGAGACATCATTTTAACGTGTTGATTTCAAGTATAGCACACGATTAGCACGCCGTAACACGTTCGCTAGGGCCATGCACCGGCAGATTTCGCCAGGTGTAGCCGACTGTGCGAGACATCATTTTAACGTGTTGATTTCAAGTATAGCACACCATTAGCACTCCGTAACACGCTCGCTAGGCCATGCATCGGCAGATTTCGCCAGGTGCAGCCGACTGCGCGAGACATACCGTATTTACACGATTGTAAGTCGACTCGAATGTAAGTCGACCCGCAAAATCGCGTCCGAAAAAAAAAGTTGACGGCAAATGTAAATCGATCCCCCAATCTCATGTCCGAAAAAAAAAAACACCGGTGGAGCGCTTCAAAAACAAAATTTATCACAGATGGGATATTCATCCTCACTTGAATCATCTTCAGTGGTACTGCTGTCGTCGTCGTCGTCGTCGCCGCCCGCTGCGATCCCACAGCACATCGTCCTCCATGGAAAGCCCGCACTTCCTAAATGACCGCACCACGACATCGCGTGGAACGGCCGCCCAAGCGGAAATCACCCACCCGCACACAGCCGCCAGAGAGGCTCTCTTCACGCGCGCCGTTGGCGTAAGTTCCCGCCCCTTCTGCGCCAGCCACTCGTTGTACTCACGCCGGAGCAAGTCCTTGAATGGCTTGTTAATGCCAACGTCTAGCGGGTGCAGCTGCTCCTTCAGACCCGCCGGGAATCACCAGCATATCTGCATCTTCTTTTCGGAGCTCTGCCTTCACTTTCGCGGTAAGGTGGCCACGAATGAGTCCAGCACGAGGAGGTTCGGATTGCGATTTCTGAGGGATGCCCCTGGCCTCAAAAGCCACTCCCGACGGTACCAATCAATAACTAAGTCGTCCGTCATAAAGCCTTTTGCGTTCACGTCGCACAATCACACCTTTCGGGAACATTTCCTTTAGCATAGTTTTTCTTTTGAAGACGATGTACGGTCGGAGCTTTGTGCTATCTGCCAAGCATGATAGCATAACAGTGAAGCGAAGTTTCTCGTTCCTGTCGAGAGAAGCTTAACCTCGCGTGCTCACCCCTCATGCTCATTGTTGTGGTTGCTCGTCAGTCGAAGTAGACGGGAGTCTGGTCCGCATTGCCGATTTGGCCGAGCAGGTATCGCCGCGAGTCGCGGAGCTTGAGGTAGTGTCTATGGAAGGTGAGAACTTTCTCCTCGTAAGCAGCAGGCAGCTTCTGGCATACACTAGTACGCGGACGAATAGAGAAGCCAGCCCTCTTCATTAATTTCGAAGCCCAAGCCCTGCTGGATTCAAAGTCTGTTCTGAGTATTCCAGGCTTCCGCAGCAAAGACCCGGCCTTGTTGCGTTGATCATATCGCATGTCACTGGAAGGGACCGATCACGTATTTCGGTGACATGCGCTGAAAGCTTGACCTCCAGCTCCAGAAGGCGTCCCGACTTCGGCCCGCGGAAACCTCTTCGGCTTGTAGTCGCAATCGAAAATTTTTTCTCGCTGCGTTCCGACACTCCCGCACCAACCGTTCAGAAACGTCGAACTTGCAGCCCGCCGCGCAGTTGTTGGTTTCTTCGGCGTAAATGATGCCTCCCTCTTGAACGCTGCAGTGAATGAGCGCCGAATGCTTTTCGAACATGAGAGCTCATGGCGAAGCACGCGGCCCGGCAGTCGAGTCAAAAGCACCTACTCCAAGCACCACCAAACAAAGACTGATCGGTGTCGGGGCATCTGCTCTTCCAGCAAACATCAGCATTCCCCAGAAGTGCCACTGTTTACGTATTGCGCAACCAACTGAAATAGCAGCTCTTCCATTAGCTAGCGACACTCCCAGGCGCTGGCACAGACTACGCGATTGGAACAGCGGGACAGCGGCCCTTCCCGCGAGTGAAATGAAATGAAATTGGTTTTGGGGGAAAGGAAGTTGCGCAGTATTTGTCTCAAATATCGCGGAAAGCCAGTTGTAAGGGAAGACATAAAGGAGGGAGTGAAAGAAGAAAGGAAGAACGAGGTGCCGTAGTGAAGGGCTCCCGAATAATTTCGACCACCTGGGGATCTTTAGCCTGCTGTAATGACATCGCACAGCACACGGGCGCCTTTGCGTCGCTTCCATTGAAACGCCTGCCGCCGTGGTCGGGTTCTAACCCGGGTATCCTGTTCAGTAGCACTGAACCATCGCGGTGGGTAACGGTGTTCGCAGTAAAAATAAAAAATGAAAAATCCTGGCCAAAAGCCCGCAGAATACCTGAACGCTACGCTTGGAGCCGTAGAGCAAACAAAAACTTCTAACTCGCAGTAGCGTCCCTGATAGATTGTTTTTCTTGCTTTTATTGGCAGTTCAATGTTTCGCTTCGATTGCAAGTCGACCCCCCACTTCGGAATTTTAAATTTCAAAAAAAAAGGGTCGACTTACAATAGTGTAAATACGGTAATTTTAACGTGTTCATTTCAAGTATAGCACACGATTAGCACGCCGTAACACGCTTGCTAGGGCCATGCACCGGCAGATTACGGCCAGGTGTAGCCAACTCCTCGAGACATCATTTTAACATGTTTCAAGTATAGCACACGATTAGCACTCCTTAAAACGCTTGCTAGGCCCATGCAGCGGCAGACTATGCCAGGTGTAGCCGACTGCGCGATACATTATTTTGACGTGTTTATTTTAAGAATAGCACACGATTAGGACGCTGTAAGACGCTCGCTAGGGCCATGCAGCGGCATATTACGCCGGGTGTAGCCGACTGCGCGAGACATCATTTTAATACTAATTGGTATTTTGGGGAAAGGAAAATGGCGCAGTATCTGTCTCATATATCGTTGGACACCTGAACCGCGCCGTAAGGGAAGGGGATAAGAGAGGGAGTGAAAGTAGAAACGGAAGAATTAGGTGCCGTAGTGGAGGGCTCCGGAATAATTTCGACCACCTGGGGATCTTAACGTGCACTGACATCGCACAGCACACGGGCGCCTTAGCGTTTTTTCCTCCATAAAAACGCAGCCCGCCGCGGTCGGGTTCGAACCCGGGAACTCCGGATCAGTTTAACGTGTTGATTTCAAGTATAGCACACGATTAGCCCGCCGTAACCCGCTCGCTAGTACCATGCACCGGCAGATTTCACCAGGTGTAGCCGACTGCGCGAGACATAATTTTAACGTGTTTATTTCAAGTATAGGCAAACGATTAGCACGGCCGTAACACGCTCGCTTGGCCCATGCACCGGCATATTAGGCCAGGTGTAGCTGAATGCGCGAGAAATCATTTTAACGCGTTTATTTCAAGTATAGCACACGATTAGTACGCCGTAACACGCTCGCTAGGGCCATGGCCATGGCACCGGCAGATTACGCCAGGTGTAGCCGACCTGCGCGAGACATCATTTTAACGTGTTTATTTCAAGTATGGCACTTGATTAGCACTCAGAATAGCACTTGATTAGCACTTAGAATTTAAAAATGGGTTGACAATTACTGCACTTTTTATCCCCCGTTTTATCTGTTCTACAAATGTATGCGTATTGTTTTTTTAAGCGTGAAATGCTTTTAGCTCCCATTCTCCACAAATTAAGGCGAACATCGTCCGTAAACCGCGGCGAACCTGAGGCCGAACTTTCCGAACTTATCCGAAAACTTCCGAACTCTTCCGTCAGAACGGTAGCCAGCAGAAAAAAAAACAAAAAAACTTCTGAACCGAGCGGACTGCGAACCAGCGCCAGCACAGCAGCTTTGTTTTCCGACGTCCTAGTCGGCTATCGCCGCAGCCTCTCGCGTTTTGTTGTGTTTGACCCTTTGTGTACTATGTGATAGCCACCCGCGCTGCATGTTGTAAATCGTCGTCTTCCTCTTCTTTCATCCGTTCGTGCTCGGAGCGGATGTAGTGCTGCCGCGCGTGGCTGAGCCATTGATCTGGCTGAGCCAAGAGATTGAAAGGCTGAAGTGCGTCACCAATGGCAGCTTTTTGTAGCCGCACATTAATGTGAGGATAAGGCTACGGCGGCCAAACGCGCCACTGCGGCTGATGAAAAGCGGTCGAGCGCTATTGCGCTCCAAACAGTGAAGGATTGAGGGACGATGAGTTGAGCGCGTTGCCGATAACGAAAAGCGGAAACAACTGAACGCGGCGGCACTTAGAGCGCCAAAAGCAGCGAAGGCTGCCGAGCACACTGTCCAGTTAGGAACAGCGTCTGGTGGCAGAGGCTGCGCAAGCAGCAAAAAGAGCTGCAGGGCAGATTCATCATCATCAGCCCTACTACACCCACTGCAGGGCAAAGGCCTCTCCCATGTCTCTCCAATTAACCCTATCCTTTGCCAGCTGCATCCACCCTTTGCCTGCAAACTTCTTATGCTCATCCGCCCATCTAACCTTCTGCCGCCCCCTGCTACGCTTACTTTCTCTTGGAACCCACTCCGTTAGCCTTAAAGACCAGCGGTTATCTTGCCTTCGTATTACATGCCCTGCCCAAGCCCATTTCTTTCTCTTGATTTCGACTAGGATGTCATTACACCCGTGTTTGTTCCCTCACCCACTCTGCCCGCTTCCGATCTCTTAACGTTACACCTATAATTTTTCTTTCCATGGCTCGCTGCGTTGTCCTTAACTTAAGCTGAACTCTTTTCGTTAGCCTCCACGTTTCTGCCCCGTAGGTGAGTACCGGTAAGATTATGCTGTTGTACACTTTCCTCTTGAGGGAAATTGGTAAACTGCCACTCATGATCTGCGAGAATTTGCCATATGTGCTCCACCCCATTCTTATCCTTCTAGTTATCTTCCTCTCATGATACGGATCAGCTGTCACTACCTGCCCTAAGTAGACGTATTCCGTCACAATTTCTAGGCTCTCGCTGCCAATTGTGAACTGTTGTTCCCTTGCTAGGGTGTTGAACATTACCTTGGTTTTCTGCATGTTAATTTTTAGACCCATCGATCTGCTCTGCCTGTCTAACTCGTTGATCATGATTTGCAGTTCACCTCCTGAGTGACTCAGCAAGGCAATGTCATCAGCAAATCTCAGATTATTTAGGTATTCTCCATTTATTCTTATTCCCAACTGTTCCCAATTCAGGCCTCGAAATACCTCCTGCAAACATGCGGTGAACAGCATTGGCGAGATCGTGTCTCCTTGCCTGACGCCCTTCCTTATTGAATTTTATTGCTGACTTTATGGAGGACTATAGTAGCTGTGCAGTTGCTATATATATCTTCCAGTATTTATTTTGACATAAGGCTCTTCTACCCCCTGATTACGCAATGCCTGTATGACTGCTGAGGTTTCCACTGAGTCGAATGCTTTCTCGTAATCAATGAAAGCTATATATAGAGGTTGGTTATATTCTGCGCATTTCTCTATCACCTGATTGATGGTGTGAATATGATCTATTGTAGAATATCCTTTACGAAAGCCTGCCTGATCATTTGGTTGATTAAAGTCTAACGTTGCCCTGACTCTATTAGCGATTACCTTAGTAAATACTTTGTAGGCAACGGATAGTAAGCTGATCGGTCTGTAATTTTTCAAGTCCTTGGCGTCTCCCTTCTTATGAATTAAGATAATGTTTGCATTCTTCCAAGCTTCTGGTACAGTCGAGGTCATAAGGCATTGCGTATACAGGGTGGCTAGTTTTTCTAGCACGATGTCCCCTCCATCCTTCAACAGATCTGCTGTTACCTGATCCTCCCCAGCTGCTTTTTCCCTTTTCATTGCTTCTAAGGCTTTCTTTACTTCATCTTTCGTTACTGGCGGGATGACGCATTGCTGTGCACTGCTGTCTTTCTCATTAGCGTTCTGATTACATTGGCTACTGTACAGGTCTGTGTAGAACTCTTCGGCTACGTTAACTATCTTATCCATATTGCTAATGACATTGCCCTGCTTGTCTCTTAATGCATACATCTGGTTTTTACCTATGCCTAGTTTCCTCTTCACTGTTTTTAGGCTACCTCCGTTCTTTAGAGCATGCTCGATTCTCTCCATATTAAACTTCCTTACGTCGGCTACCTTGCGCTTATTTATTAACTTTGATAGCTCCGTTAGTTCTATTCTATCGGTAGTGTTAGATGCCTTCATGTTTTGGCGCTTCTTAATCAGATCTTTCGTCACCTGAGATAGCTTCCCGGTATCTTTTCGAACTGTCCTGCCGCCTACTTCTACTGCGCACTCCGTAATTATTGATGTCAGGTTATCGTGCATTGAATGAACATCAAGATCATCTTCCTCAGTTAAAGCCGAGTATCTGTTTTGCAGCGCTATCCTAAACTCCTGTGCTTTCCCTCTTACGGCTAACTCGTTAATGGTCTTCTTCTTCGCTAGCTTCTTCCGTTCCCTCTTCAAGTCTAGGCTTATTCTAGACCTTACCATTCTATGGTCGCTGCAACGCACCCTTCCGAGGACGGCCACATCCTGAATGATGCCAGGTTTAGCGCATAGTATGAAGTCTATTTCATTTTTAATCTCACCATTGGGGCTCTTCCAGGTCCACTTCCTATTTTCTCGTTTGCGGAAGAAGGTATTCATGATCCGTAAATTATTTCTATCCGCGAATTCGACTAATAACTCTCCCCTGCTATTTCTAGAGCCTATCCCATAGTCACCTACCGCGTGGTCGTCAGCCTGCTTCTTGCCCACCTTCGCATTGAAGTCGCCCAGGCAGATTATGCGCGCTTTATGAGGGCGAGGTCAGGGTCACGTTCAGCAGTAAGTGACCCTGCCCATACAATAGTGTGCGCGTTTTCTTTTTGCGCTACCTTTAACCATGCATCAACAAAGCTACACTAAAACTCGCAAACATGTTTTTTTTTCATCGATACGGAAAAACATATTTGTATGCGGTCGGGCAGAAGACTTCAGTGAAAAGCATTGAATCACAAGGGGACATACACATGTGCTCCATCCTCCGGCTGGCTGACTAGCGAGGTACCGCAGACATCTTTTTTTCGTTAATCTGTATCCCACAGAGTTTTTGCCATGACTGCACGATCGGCGTGGCTGCGCGAAATGTCCGAAGCAGCAAGATGACCGCAGCATCATAATAATAAAAAAAATGAGATCACTGCGGCACCCGCATTGGAGGAATGCGTAAGCATTGACGCCTCCTCGCCCCTCCTTGGCAAAATTAACCAAATTGCATCAATGCACTATTAGAATTTTGAAACGTGGTTCCACGCTCCCTTTTAAAATTTGGCACTACGCTTCGTCCGTCCACACTTCCGGTTTTTCAAATTTGGCGCCACGCTTTAGTTCCGGCCACCTCCGCTGTTTTCAAATTTAGCGCCACTTTGCTCCGGCCTCGCCCACTTTTTAGACATTTTTGGCTGTAAATATCAATTACGCCACATGCATCTTATGATTTCCCTCGCGAGAGTTTTTGATGCTCTATCTAATGCAACCATTCTTTTTCTTATAACTGAAATCGTTCGAACGTTATCGTGATGACACGAAACCGCAAGCATAGCCATATTATGCTTACGCATTAAGAAACAAGCAGAACAAAATTTAACAGGTGATCACCTAGTGCTTAGGTGAAAGGCGAGGTCCTTCGTGTGGCAGACCAATTCATTTCGTTATGAAGATGAAAAAAACTTATGAATAGTTAGCTTTCTGAAGTACTCTATGCATGTGCAGGGACTTTGTCCCGTAATGTCTCTTGGTACCTCGGCTTAGTTTTTTTATTTTTTTAAATCGAAGGCGTAATTTTAGTTTTTCACTCAAATTATGCATTCGATTAAAATATCTTTGACTCCTTCGTGAAGGCAAAGCACACAGTGGTGAGCATCATCGCCACTCTCTTCACTAGCTCGTGCACTCAATCGCGTGGCGCATGCCATCGTCCCGGGGAGAACACTGACGTGTGTCTCCGTGATCACGCCAGTTCTTCTCAGTCGCGGCACTTGTACGAGATCACACCATGGCATGGGCGCTGCGCCCCGTGGTATTCTAGCAGAAGTGCAGCACCCTTCCATCTCGTCTATGGATGTCCTGCGTCATGGAGACCCTACTCATACCCGTGCGCAAGCACTGCTGGAAGATCAGCGTCGTCATAAAGGCCAGTATTGCATTTTCGCGATGCCAGCGCGACAGGTGCTTAGCTGCCGCAGAGATGGATGGAGAAGTCGACCATTTGTCGCCGGCATACCACTTTATGACCAAGGAGGATGAGACAACGGCGCGAGCCAACGACCTGGGGCCCCGGGACAGGACTTTGGTGCCCACCGCCCAACAGCACAGCGAGCTGGTCGCCTGGAAGAACGGCTACATCAAGGTGAGGGCCACAGACAAACGCGTAGACAGGCTTGGAACGGTGCGCGAAAACTCGGAGGATTGCCTAGCAGTCAACGAGGCCAGGAATACACGGCGACACCACTTCTCGACAGCCACACTGGTCGGAAGAGGCATGGATCTTCCCAAGAAATCCACTGGTCCGAGAAAACCAGTAACAACAGACACGTCTTACGCCGGTCCTTCCGAAGGCGGGGACGTCGGTGACTATGCGACTAGGCGCGACTGCACGAAAACTCCTACTGAGCTTCTTCGAGAAAAAGAGACTTTTCGACCGTTCCAAGCGGTTCTGGGGTACAAGAGGAGAGATTCTTCACTGCCGCCCAAAGTCAGGAAGCCGTCTGGAACGCAAGTGGAGGCGGCGTGTGTTTCTTGCAAGGCGACGTCACTTGCGTCACAAATTAATAGGCGTCCGTTCAGTGTTCCAGCCAGGCTTAAAGAACCCAAGGAGCCTTCCCCTCGCTGGAGCCACGTGGGACCAAATCCGAGACCTGTCGATGGTAAGGTCTCTGTGTTAAGTGCTGAAACGCCAGCACGGAAACCAGTCGCTTCAGTGAAAACGCCTACTTCGAGCTCAGGCACTTCAATACGGAACACTAACTTGCCACGAAGAAGCAACAGGAAAGTGGGAAAGAAGAACGACCCACTACCAAATACTCATTCCGAAAGAAAGCCCGGACTGCGCCGGTCTTCTGAACAGCACAGTCGTCCTGGCTTTACCCTGGCAGAAAAACGACAGGGTTATTCAAGGGGTGAGTGCCTTCTAGAATTGCCTCCTCCTGCAGCTAGATCACTGAGGGCCGGATACTCAGGAAGGTGGGCTAGCAACAGAAAAAGAAAGCGAACACTACGTAGACCCCCATACCACAGCGTACAGAAGTCATGCAAGTCCACTGATGACGACGGTTCCGTAAATGCGCCAAGGACCTAGAGTGAAACGCCGCTAGGTCAAAGACACCCGAAACGACGGGATTGGCCGCAGGCTAGCGGGTACCATTGGGTGAGCCACGATACGGCGAACTTGAAAAGCAGAAACTTACGGAACGTAGAAGCAAAGACCACACGTGACACTGGATCACGACGGACAGCACCGGACATGACAACTGAGGCCAACAAACCGGGACCTACGTTCGAGGAAGCTCCGCGGAAAATCTGAAAAATCTCAAGACAATTCTTCCGTTCTGCCGGGTGTTGTTGAAGAACCTCGGTCCCTAACAAGTCAACCTTCTGCTCAGACGCCTTTGGCGGTGCACAAGGATACCGAGAGACACGAAGGCGAATTGTCTTTGAGAGGATCTGGAAAGCCACGCCGCGGAGCCTCGCCTGTGTCGCATCGGGCAGTGAGGTGTCGTCGTAAGCAAGGAAAGAACGTCAGTTCACAGCCATCGAGCGCTTTCGATGTCACCGCTCTCGCTTCTAGCATGCCGAGCTGCTCCTCGTCTGAGCGTTCGACAAGCCTCTATGCACAGGCTGACAAAACCATTCTCGGAAAACAACTCCTGCGCTGCCGAAATTCGATGTATTCGAAGCACGTGCAGGAATCCTGGGAGCAGTGGTGTAAGGAGCGCGAAAAGGTTTTTCGAAATGATCCCGTAAACGCTACAGCCTTAAATTCTTTGGCTAAGGGCAGGCAAGCTTCACTGGCTACAACGAAGAAAGCCACCGGGACTTCGCTCACTCCCGCTGCTTCCATGGCCACCTGTGCTTCGGGAACCGGTGGACTGGCTCGTGCCGTGGACGGTAAGCTCCCCACAGAGCCTGCTGCAAACACACGGCTTGCGGCAGCAACCCAGCGAACCTTGATGCGGCCGTGCCTAGAGAATGCCTCCTGCAGCTACTCTGGCACACACTCCTGTAGCTGGCCCGTGTCCCAGTCGTCCAGCTGCTTCGAAGCGCTGCCCTGTAGCTGCTTTGTGGCCGTGTCCTGCAGCTGCTGTGCGGACATTTCACGAAGCTGCTTCGGACTGCATGTAGTTAGCCAGAAGAACAGGAACATTGCACTCGTCGACAACAATGAAGTGGCTGTTAACCTGGACCTGTCCGGTCGTCATGGCCCATCATTCTGGCCCTTTTGCCGAAGGTTACACAAGGAAAAGGAAGAGAAGCGGTCACTGAGCGGTGCCACTCATGTCGTATAAAAGAAGAAGCCTTATAGTACCAGTGTTTCGGCATTCTCGAAAGTTCTGCATCCTGAGGAGAAAACGCAGCACCACTGGTTAATAAAGCATTCTTTCTTCTGCAACTTTGTTCATTGAGTACTCCTTCGCTACGAAAGCTGCACGCAGAGCCCGAAAAAACCTTAGTACACTGCACTGTTCATGGATGCCCGTAAGTTCAGGAAGGACGTGCAGAGGCAGTTATCGGGGAGGCTAGCGATAGGGTCGGGCGTCAGGTGGGAAAACGGTGACCAAGGCTTAGAGTTTCAACACTTTTTAGGGGTAAACAAGACGTTTTCTACACCAAGGGAGCTTGCAAGGGAGTTGGACGTTTGTGGACCGCTTACTCCCTGAAATCGGGCGGCCGGCGCCGCTGGGCCCTGCTCTACGTTTCCGTCGAGCTGGGCGACGGAGCCCCGCCAAACGGAGAACGCGCCAGTCATAGCGCGAGATTGCCTCACGCGACCCACGGCTTGCTTGTTGTGAGCGAGAGATGGCGCTGGTGAGCGTCGCGGCTTCGGTGGCGGTGCACGGGTGCTTGGGAACCCGTGCACCGTCGTGCTCCGTCGTGAGATGCACACCGGTCTTGCGCACCGAAATCCGCCCGCTGCCAAAGAACAAAGAGCGAAAGGCGGTTTTATTTCATTGGTCATTATACCAGGTGTTCAAAACAAACGAGTCTCCAATTGAGTTTTGTGTTTCACTGGGCGCGGGAAATATGATAAGTGAATTTTCATACGGGGCGCTCAAGTAACACTACCGCTATGCAGCCGTGGTGGTACTTTACTGCAGTTATTACGAATCCCGACAGTTTTTTTAGATTTCTTAAATAAAGCTGCACAGACGATACCTTGCCAACAACACTTCAGCCAGCTGTTTTTCGTAGCTAGTTAATTTAAACTAATTAACCAGCTATGGAATACAAAAAAGTACTGCAGAAAATGCCACTCTACCCTCAACAGAACCGAGTTTGTTTTACACGCCCAGAGCACCGTCCTTTTTAAAAAGTGGAAAAGATTTTGCTGACACC